>NC_056745.1:916908384-916918384 GCF_019279795.1 Protopterus annectens | reverse complement strand
CATACCCTTTTTATGTACAGAATCAGAATCTGTGATAAACACCACTTACTGGAATTTCACCTTTGTTATTTAAAGCTGTCAGCTTTGAATGCATATATAGCGTAACTGATACTTACTCAGTTTACATTTTTAAAGCTGAGCAATGCTAAAATCATGTAGCAAAATTTATATCAATCTGAATTATGAGGGTAGTCTGTAAAATACACTGAGTATTCTGATTTATGGGTTTTTTTTTTTATTTATTTATTTTTTTTAAAGGATTATGTCAGTCTGAAGGCACCTGCTTACTATTTGCATAATACAATGCATTATTTTTTTCTATGTATCCTTCCCCTCCCAGCTAACAATCAACAAGACTCTCCAACTGGGCTCAAACCCATTCACTCAACCTGTAGTGGGTACTCCCAGCAAGAAAGTAAGCGATACTCAGAGTCCATCATCCAGAAACTCTTGAGGGTAGTTTGGGTCTCTGCCTGATCTCCTTTCATCAATCTGCTTACAGACAAGAGGGGATATCCTCATCTCATTGCCCAACCTAGTCTGGTTTATATCCCAGATAGAGGCTCTTGGTGCCCATACAATGTCCTTGAACACGGAATTATACACTTCCTCCTCTGCCTATCAACAGCCTTTATCATAATGACTACAGGCCACAATGGCATTTCATTCATGCACTTACCACCCCCAGGAGACTGTTGAGGGCACCTGCATTACTACAGGGTCATCCTACTTCCTCCATTGATGTGTGTTTGCTACTACAAACATGACCAAAAGAGCTGTCATCGTCTCCTGCAAACACGAAACCGATTTTCTCTCATTATGTTTTTTGGTGCTGTACAAGCTTTCACTGGAAGCAACTAAGAACCACCAAGTCCCTCATTCCCTCTCCCTAGATGCTCAATCCACCATAAACTGCTCTCGTCTACTCACCCCTGCCTAGATTTTCCAGCACCTGAGCTGTTACTCAAAGTCACATCAGCGGGGTCACAGATAGGACTTCATGCCTTTGTGCCAAATGGGCATGCATAATAAATAAGATTATAACTGGTTTACTGATCATAACCAAATTATGCACTCAAGAAATGGATATCTCGACATTATTTTCTGAGTTAACAGAAGTGAAGCTTCAAAGGTGAATCATGATAAAGGTGAATCCTCACATCTATGTCAAGAAGCATAACCAGTTGGGTACAAACAAAGCAAATAATCATAATGTTCTGCAGCAAGTGAAGCTTTAGTTGTTTCAATAAACTATCAGTTAGAGACAAGAAAAAAGTGAGCCACGACAGTGTTTTACAGCTCTGAGCGCTATAACACACTTCGCACTATTACATACTAAGTGTACCTCTGACTGAAGGCTGTTAAACATTTTACCCTGGCATACTTTTCTGGTATGTGTGTGTATATGTCTGCGTGCATAAGCTTAAGTGTACTACAACTTTAAAAGCTATCAAATGCTTTTGATGCTCTTATGGGGTGGCTGACATATGTGGCTGTCAGAAAAGACTACAACATAACAGCTCTAGAAGGTTATGGACTCTTCTGATTGAAGACTACAAAAAGCACATATCCTTTGGCCGAATTTCAGAGCATAGTCAGCACGTTTTATATACTATAAAAGCAATTATGACTGCTTTGTGGCTGAAATTACTGTAACAGCATGGGAGTATGCATACTTAATTTTTTAATCAATAGATCTGTACCTTGTCCAGTGACAGCAGTTTAGATGCTGTTGTAGTAACACAGCACTCTTCAAGGGGATCTATTGCAATTTATTACTCAAGTCTAAACAACACTAATATACCAGTGGGTGATAATCATCCATTTACAGTCTAACACAGCTAGTGAAGGCAATGATTGTCCACAATAAGGATATCCTGATCTGGTAATGGAATTTTGAGTGTCCTGTGCTTATGGGGGGAGAGGAGGTTAAATATTTTGTTTTAATACACACACACATGAATATATATATATATATATATATATATATATATATATATATATATATATATATATATATATATATCAGCAATGTACTACGCATGCACCGAGCACTGACTTCAAGTCATGCAATATTAAACATATAAAAATAAACCCCTGATAATTACATATACTAACTCCAAGATCGCAAAATCTTAAGGAAAGGACATTTTCCCCAACCCAGAGAACTGTGCAGTCTTGCTTAGTCAACATAATTGCGTGAAATAACCAGATATTGACCAAAGAAAGGTTGACCTTATTCACCTTCAGTCATTTATATATAAATATATATATATATATATATATATATATATATATATATATATATATATTCCAAAAACAGTAGAGACCCCGCAAATGTAGATTAAAAAATCCCAAGAAGAAGGTAGCAACAACAGGAACAGAATAACGCCAATGGTTGTCAATGTAATCAGAAAATCAATTTAATACACACCAAAACGTAAGCGCTTTCACGGAAGCAAGTCCGCTTCCTCAGACGTTAACATTACTAAACAAACATCTCATATATACACAGCAATGAGTCATTAGGCTCATCAATTAATTAAAATCACCATGGTAATTAAACACATTGAAACAGGGTGTGCCTATAAATTCCTAAAACACAGCACAACACAGAGCTATTTTTAAAACCAGACCGTCTGTTATACATATATATATATATATATATATATATATATATATATATATATATATATATATATACACACACACACACATACATATATATACATATATATATATATATATATATATTACTCAAAAAACCAAACACAACTCGCACCGAGCCCAAGAAATGAATGAACAAATCCCAATGAGGAAGGCAAGACACAATGCTGTAGAAATGGCAATATAATCCAAAGGAAGTTGCAGCTCAAAAAGATCTTACATAAAATACTTTTATTGTACAAAAAGTGAGCGCTTTCGCGATGTTATCCACACCGCTTCATCAGACAAAACTAAGCACAACTCTTAAGCTTATATAAGAGAGTTCAAAGCAAGTAAAACAATTATCCAATTAACTCACAGGAAATAAGGATTTTAAAGGCATAATGCTTTAAAATGCAAGTCACTGTTTCATTTAATAATACTTGCATGCAATATATATTTATTAAATGTTCATGCATACAAGAAACATAAAATCATTATAAAAAATCAGTTTAAAAATATATAAAAAACTCCTGTATAACCTAAGATTATGAACTACACTATGTAAATGTTAATTAAGTAATCCCAACATATCAAATGAAACTGAGTATATTGCAAGTCCCTACAGCAACTGAAAAAGGGTGTGACTGGTAAACCAGCAAGCTCTTGGTTGCAAAATATGACAACTTGTTCCAGAGACACCATATGAATGTAGAACTATGGAACGGATGTAAACCTAACTGAGGACCTAACAGGATCTAACAAGAAATCTAACAAAATAAGTAAATGTGAATATATAAGAAAACAGAATAACTAGTGAAATAGTGATGGCAGTCACTGAAACAAAATATAATATCAAGTTATGTAGGCTTGTGTCTACACTTCCTAGAAGCAAGATGTGGCTTAATCGATACATGCTCATTCATACCCCTCCCCCTATGGGATGCTAATCTAAATATCCAGTTCATTTCTGCCTCTTCTGTACGGTTAACTATGTTTCCCAAACGGATATTCTCATGTTCAACATGTAGAACCTGAAACTGGAAAGTATGTTCAGGTCCTTCATGAAGCATGTGCTTGGCCAGCACACTGTATTCCTGTCCACGTGTATAACAATAAAAATGATCCCTTATCCTCTCACGCAATGTTCTATTGGTTTTACCCACATAGAAATGAAAGCAAACTATGCAATGAGCAACATAAACTACATTCTTAGTGCAGCAGTTGCTATTGCATCTGATGTCCCATAGGCATCCAGTGTCAGGATGCCTGAAGTAGTGTGACTCATCTATATGGATAGACTGAACACATTTCCCACATTTCTGAGTAGCTGTAAAGCTATCCATCTTGAACTGTCTATCACTATTGCTGGCATTAGCATGACATAAGATTTGCTTTAAATTCTTCATATTTCTGTAGACAAAGGTAGGTTGGTCCCCAACCAAATCCTTAACTTTATCATCAACTACTAGAATGTTCCAATTATCTGAAAAAGCTTTCTGCACTACATGCCTATTATGGCTAAATGGTATTATAATAGGAATAACTTCCTTGTTGCTCCCTCGATTACCCCTCACTCTACTGGATTCAATTTCTTCTCTGGAAAAATATGGTTTAGCCCGAGTAGTCCTTAAACCATCAATACTATGATATGCCCTCGAGATTTCCTCAATTTTGTATCCCCGCTTTTGGAAACCTTTCTCTAATACATGCAATTCCTGCTGAAAATGTGAATTGAGACATGATAGTCTCGAAGACCTCATGGCTTGTCCTTTAATGATGTTGGGGAATATCTTGGGGTTATGCATACTGTGGTGATGCAAATAAGCAGGCCTGTAACAGGGTTTCCGATATACCTTGGTAGAGAATGTACGACCAGACTTAAAGATGGTGGTGTCTAAAAAATGTATTTGGTCTACAGAATATTCCATGGTAAATTTTAAAAAATAACCCAAATTGTTCAGTTTGTCAAAAAACTCACATAAAGAACTATCACTACCTTTCCATAGAAGGAATAAATCATCTACAAATCTTCTATAGAAGAATATATGTGAGTTATGTGTAATATGAATCTGTTCAAATGCAACCATCACAAGATTAGCGTAGCTATTGGCACAACTAGTGCCCATCGCTACCCCTTTCGTTTGCCTATAACATACATCATTGAATATAAATACATTATTTTCCAGGACAATCTCCATGAGAAGACACAAAAGATCTACTTTCTTCTCATCTGCTTCCTTTTCTCCAAGCATGAGCTGTTTGATGTACCCAACTCCTGCATCATTAGGAATGCATGTAAAAAGGGATACAACATCCAGAGTCACAAGTAACATGTTGTCTATATCATTGAGTGTCTCAGTGAATGCAAACAAATCATGTAGAAAATGTTCAGTATCTCTGAGAACATATGTATAAGATTTTAAGACTTGCTTTAGCTCTATATCTAGGTAAATAGAAATTGGCTCGGTCAACCATCCAGAGCCTGATACTATAGGTCTAAAGTCAGGTTGATATAAATTCTTATGTACTTTGGGTAATCCAGTGATCGTAGGTATGAGGGGAAATTCTACCAAAAAATATTTAAACAAATCATCCGGAGCCAAGAGTAGCCATGCATAAGAAGTGCACATATTTATACATATGATTATGCACGATTATTATATACAGATTGTATTAATTATAATGTTTTAAATTTATAGTTTGAATGTTTTTCCAGCAATGAAACAAAACATACGAGCCAATAATGACAAACTGCCCAATTCAAAACATTTCAACCATAAAAGGCCACTTAAACTTTTGTCATTACAATTCATCAATGTCAGTCAGTATGCACAATCTCTGCAGAAGTAAAAGTCATCTGAATAATTCCACATTATAGAGATCTGAAACTAATGAAGAGGTTGTTGCTAGAAAACAACTTTATACTTCAGCATTTCATCAACAAATTCAGTGCCTGCTGCCCTTGAAGAATACATTGCCTATGTTACATTAAAAATGGTAAGCTGGTATATTTGCAATACAGAATGGGTAGTAAGCTGAAAAACAAGTTCATAGTTATTAGGCATCTCATCCAAAGGAGGACATAGCCAGGACTGCAGCACTCCACCCCCTTAAAATACAAATCTACATGCTGTGGGAGTAGAACCTATTAGCCCTCTGCATCAAGATGCAAGTATGCTACCTGCTGTACCACTAACACTGCTTTAAAATTCTATACCACAATAATGATACCATTTGCTAAACAAAACAGTTGCACATTTTAAGCAGACTTAGCATGAGCAGCAGTAAACTTCTCTTCCCTTGAAGCTCACAATTCCTTGAAAATACACTTGAAAATAAATTCCACCTGCTAACTCTAAATAGGGCATTTCACTTTCTCTCACACACCTCAACCTCTGCAAGAAATCTGGACAAAGTCCAACATAAATAGGGACAGATTATAAATATTGCTCTCATGAACTTAGAACATTGCTAGAATAACAGGATTTATGTTAGTATGCATTTTATATGATGGACAGAAGGAAGGTTGGTATACTGTGTGTGCAAGAGACCAGATGGAAGGGGAGTAAGGCTAGGTGTATCAGAGGTGGGTTAAAATTGTTTTATCATGGCATGGATGGGAGGAGAAATGGCGTAGGAGTTATCCTGAAGGAACAGTATGCTAAGAGTGTTTTGGAGTTGAAAAGAGTGTCGGATAGAGTGAGGTTTATGAAGCTGGAAATTGATGGTGTAATGATGAATGTTGTTAGTGCATATGCTCCACAAGTTGGGTGTGCGATGGATGAGAAAGAAACATTTTGGAGTGAGTTGGATGAAGTGGTGATGACTGTACCCAAGGGTGAGAGAGTGATGATTGGAGCAGATTTCAATGGGCATGCTGGTGAAGGGAACAGAGGGGATGAGGAAGTGATGGGTAGGGTATGGTGTTAAACAAAGGAATGCAGAAGGTCAGATGGTAGTGGATTTTGCGAAAAGGATGGACATAGCTGTGGTGAATACGTATTTTAACAAGAGGGAGGAGCATAGAGTGACATACAAGAGTGGAGGAAGATGCACACTGGTGGATTATATCTTATGTAGGAGGGCCAGTTTGAAGGAGACTGGAGACTGTAAAGTGGTGACCGGGGAAAATGTAGTTAGGCAGCATAGGATGGTGGCTTGTAGGATGATGTTGGTGATCAAGAAGAGGAGGAGGAGGAGTGTGAGGGCAGCACCAAGGATCAAATGGTGGAAATTAAAAAAGGGTAATTGTGAGGTGGAGTTCAGGGATGAGTTAAGACAGGCAGTGGGTGGCAGTGAAGAGTTACCAAATAGCTGGGTAACTACAGCAGAGCTAGTAAGGGAGAAGGCTAGAAAGGTGCTTGGTATGACATCTGGACAGAGGAACGACGATAAGGAGACATGGTGGTGGAATCATGAAGTACAGCAGAGTATACAGACAAAGAGGTTTGCAAAGAAGAAGTGGGATTGCCAGACAGATGAAGAAAGTAGACAGGAGTAAAAGGAGATGAGGTGCATGGCAAAGAGACAGGTGGCGAAGGCTAAGGATAAGGCGTATGAAGAGTTATATGAAAGGTTGGACACTAAGGAGGGAGAAAAGGACCTTTACCGATTGGCTAGACAGAGGGACCGAGCTAGGAAAGATGTGTAGCAGGTAAAGGTGATAAAGGATAATGAGGGAAACATACTCACAATTGAGGAGAGTGTGTTGAGGAGATGGAAAGAGTACTTTGAGGGGTTGATGAATGAAGAGAATGAGAGGGAGAGAAGGTTGGATGATGTGGGGATAGTGAATCATGAAGTACAATGGATTAGCAAGGAGGAAGTAAGGACAGCTATGTGGAGGATGAAGTATGGAAAGGCTGTTGGTCCAGATGACATACCTGTGGATGCATGGAGGTGTTTAGGTGAAATGGCAGTGGAGTTTTTAACTAGATTGTTTAATGAAATCTTGGAAAGTGAGAGGATGCCTGAGGAATGGAGAAAGTGTTTTGATACCGATTTTTAAGAATAAGGGTGATCTGCAGATCTGTAGTAACTACAGTGGGATTAAATTGATTAGTCAAAGCATGAAGTTATGGGAAAGAATAGTGGAAGCTAAGTTAAGAAGGGACATGATGATTAGTGATCAGCAGTATGGTTTCATGCCGGGAAAGAGCACTACAGATGCAATGTTTGCTCTGAGAGTGTTGATGGAGAAGTAGAGAGAAGGTCAGAAGGAGTTGCATTGTGTTTTTGTAGACTTAGAGAAAGCATATGACAGGGTGCCTAGATAGGAGTTGTGGTATAGTATGAGGAAGTCGGGAGTGTCAGAGAAGTATGTAAGAGTGGTACAGGATATGTATGAGGGTAGTGTGACAGCGGTGAGAATGACAGATGAGTTTAAGGTGGAGGTGGAAGCTCTGAGCCCTTTCTTATTTGCAATGGTGATGGACAGGTTGACGGATGAGATCAGACAGGAGTCCCCATGGACTATGATGTTTGCAGATAACATTGTGATCTGTAGTGAGAGTAGGAACAGGTGGAGGAGACCCTGGAGAGATGGAGATATGCTCTAGAGAGGAGAGGAATGAAAGTCAGCAGGACTAAGTCAAAATATATGCGTGTGAATGAGAGGGAGGATAGAGGAATGGTGAGGATGCAAGGAGTACACAAAGGTGGAGGAGTTTAAATACTTCGAATCAATAGTTCAGAGTAACGGTGAGTGTGGAAGAGAGGTGAAGACGAGAGTACAGGCAGGATGGAGTGGGTGGAGAAGAGTGTTAGGAGTGATTTGTGACAGACGAGTACCAGTAAGAGTGAAAGGGAAGGTCTACAAGACGGTAGTGAGACCAGATATATGTTATATGGGTTGGAGACAGTGGCACTGACAAAAAGGCAGGAGTTTGAGCTGGATGTGGCAGAGTTAAAGATGTTAAGATTTGCACTGGGTGTGACGAGGGTGGACAGGATTAGGGATAAGTATATTAGATGGTCAGCCCATGTTGGAAGGTTTGGAGACAAAGCCAGAGAGGCAAGATTACGTTGGTTTGGACATGTGCTGAGGAGGGATGCTGAGTATATTGGGAAAAAGATGCCAAGGATGAAGCTACCAGGTAACAGGAAAAGAGGAAGGCCTAAGATAAGGTTTAAGTATGTGGTGAGAGAGGACATGCAGGTGGTTGGTGTGACAGAGCAAGATGCAGAGGACAGAAAGAAATGGAAACAGATGATCTGCTGTGGCGACCGAAAGAAGATGATGATGATGTTTGTATGCATTTTTCTACAGGACATGACATCTAAAACTCAAATGTCTGTCATTATTTAGCAACTTCAATCCTTTTTAGGAAGAATATGGGGCAAAAAATCTGGACATTCTGCAAAAACCTGGACAGCTGAGGGGTATGCTACCTACTTCTTATACAAACAATATTTGTTTCTTATCCATAAAAGACCTGGTTCATGGGGAAGACATGATCAAAGTATAAAATGAACAGCAAGCAAGAAACAAGCTCAAGATAAATTGCTTAAAGGATTCCTGCACAAGTTATGGACCACACATGATAGATTGGCATTCTGTTTAGTTTACGGATAAGCCTGCAAAGATGACTGCAAGTCTACAACAAAAGATGACTGCAAGTCTCCAACAAATGTAATGAGCTTCTGAAAATATTGTAATCCTGCCCTTTTATTACAAATACTATCATATGCATTTCAATACCCAAGGCTTATACATTATCTAGTTATGTAAATATTCTCAGCATGGCAACAACGAAAAGGCTTTCAATGCTGGCAATTCTTTAACAGTATGCTTATTAAAGCTTACTTGCATCTTACAATCTCCGACAAGCTTACCTGATGGTCATTAAATCATTGTTACTTAAAACAGAGTAACAGGGCACTGTGACAGCATGTATTACCTGAATAATAAGAAGCATAAATCAACAGTATAAAAAAATGAGAGAAAACCAGAACATTCTGCAAAATCAAGGACAGATGAAAAGAAACGGTCGTACTTGTAGTCTACCTTGGATGGGGGAATACTCTGTACACTTACACTGCATAACTGCTCCTTGCCTTCCTTGGACACATCCAGAGCCACTACAATGGTGAGTGGGGTGCAACAAGTATGTCACAATTTGAAATGTCTCTGGCTGACAATGATGGCTCTGACACTCATACCTTTCAACTTCAGAGCAAGAAAACTTGACAAAACCATACACAGTACGAGGAGTGGGACACAGGCCCAAAAATAAGGACAATTTTTAAATATTGCTCTTATTAACTTAGATAATATAGGTCTTGCATTAGTACGAATTTTCTGAAGGGTATGAAATCTGAAACTCAGATGTCTGCCATTATTTTCTAAAAA
>NC_056745.1:916604279-916814132 GCF_019279795.1 Protopterus annectens | reverse complement strand
CACACCCAGGAGGTAGAGGGTCCTGCACCAAATGCCTCCAGGAACAGCATTCGGGCTGGGTTTTTGGACAGACCCCCCCCTCCCCGCTGGCGTATAATCTCCATGACATCTTGGGGTGACAAGGGGGAACCCTCCCCTTCCTCCAAGTCGATGCCTTCTGTGAGGGACTCCGGCAGGCAGTCCAACTGCCTCCTTTTGCACATATGTTTCTGAGGGAGCTCCTAGGGGCGGGTTCTCTTGGGAGGGCTTGGAAAACTCAGGCCGTTCCCTGGAGAGTACTCCCTGGGGCAGAGAGGTGGCAGGCTGTCCCTGAGAGGACAGGATGACTGATTCCAGTCCAGAAAAAGAGGGAGGCAGGACGGACTCCGAGGAGGACAATGTCAAGGGTTTCAAAGAGGCCGAGAGAACCCTATCCACCACGTCAAAAGCAGAGGGAGAATGAATCCCCGAAGCTGGGAGTAGTATCGGATCCGTCGCCCTCTGAGTTGACAGGGTAGCTGGATCAGAGCCTCCAGGTGCTGAGACTCCCTGTGGAAGTGCCGACTCTGAAGGGTTTGAAGCTGAAACCATCCCCTCGAATCCAGCACGCAGACTAAGGCTCAGAGAGTCAGATGGCTCCGAACCAGTAAGAGCGGAGACATTCAGGGCAATAGTCAGCATTGAGGTACCTGGAACCGCCAGGGCCGACTCCTCGATGCCGAGAAACCTCGGACCTGAAGACTCTGGAGCCTGGGGTTGGATCAGAGAAAGAGCAATCGGGAGAGAAAGGCAGACTGCATGCTCCCAGCCACAGAGGGAGAAGGGGCAGGCAAGACTCCCATCTGGATCTGGATCTGGATGATTTTCTGCATCATCCTGTCCACCTTGGTTTTAGAAAGACTGCGGGTGGTGCCGAGGAGATGTCGAGAAGGGGGATCGGGCCTGAGAGACCTCTGGCTCCGGTGAGAAATGGGGCGACTGGAGCCGAGGGAAACTTGGGCTGGGACCCAGGCAGGATTTGGCCTGGTGCTGGTCCAAAGAAGTGCAGTTGGGGAACCACTTTTTGGGCCTATCCCGCTCCTTGTGGTGATGTTTGTCCCCATCCCTGGCCTTCTTGGCACGAGGTCGAGTCCCAGAGGCTGGGGCAGAGGAAATAGAGGCTGAGGCCTCAGAAGAATGAGACCTCTCAGAATAAGTTTGTTCCTCTTGTCAATCATTGCGCACGGGTTGAAGCCAGATCAAACAGGAGGTGTCCAGGTGCTGAACTCCCAGACATACAATGCACAGAGTGTGGCCATCAGAAAGGGGGAGCTTATGGCCACACACTGTGCATTTTTGAAAATCCAGCTTAAGGGGTTTCAGCCATGGAAGATGGAAACTCAAACAGGAAAGCAGGAAAGAAGAGCAAGTTTTTTTTTTTATATATATATAAAGGACATGGGTAGGGTATAGAACTAAGAAGAGATAAGAAAGATGAAAAAGAGAAGAAAAAAGACCAGAAAAGCTTTCAATTACCCAGAGGAAACTCATAGCTAACAGATTACGATGCTAACTGAACGCGAGGCAAATGAGATCTGGGGGAGGAGGGAGACAGGGGCATTATGGATAGGGAAGGAGCTTGAATCCGATGCCGTATAATGCGGCTGAGTCGGATCTGTGCCAGATCCATATTCCCACCGGTTGAAGAGCAAATGAAAACAAAGTACAGTTGTGTACACTTATCATAAATGTAGATGTTCGAGTGTATTCACTGTTGCAGTCATTACATTTGGGTTATCTGCTAGCAGGTAGCCCTCAGTTGGCATGATTAACAAAATCTTGGGTCCTGTGTCGGTTGCTGTCCCTTCTTCCATGACGTCAGGTCGTCGGGGTATAAAACATGGAGCCGACACCATTACATCAGTTTTTCTTGCCCGAGATGTCAGATGCCCCCCAAATCGGAAGCAATTAAATATAAAAGTACAATGATATAACTCCAACAATAAAGCAAATACACCAAAAAGTTTTTAAGCATAGTAAAGGAAAGTAGAGGTATAACCAAAAGAAGTTAGGGGGCTGGAAGGAGGGTAACCAGGACTGCAACAGTGAATACACTCTAACATCTACATTTATGATGTGTACACAACTGTACTATATTTTTCAAGTTTCACTGTTGCAGTCATTACATTTGGATAGATTCCCAAAGCTATGGTTGGGAGGAGGAATTTAAATAGCATTAGGACCAGCTATAAGTCCCTGCAAGACTGCAGTGGCAAAGCCAGCTCTGGATTTACAGAAAAATTGGCAAATGATAATGCTTGGTTAAAGTATGTACATAACTCCAGGTAGCAGCTTCTAGGATGTCCCTGGTAGGGACGCCTCTGAGGAAGGCTGTAGAGGTAGATGCAGCCCTGGTGGAGTGAGGTCTGATCCCATGGGGGATAGGTTTTCCATGGAGCTTATAGCAGAAATGAATGCAGCGGCCTATCCATTTAGAAATGGTTTGCTTTGAAATAGACTTCCCCTCTGCCCCTGCAGCAAATGCCACCAGCAGTTGTTCAAATTCCCTTTGAGATTTAGTCCTATCTAAGTAGAATCTAAGTTGACTGTGCACATCTAAGGAATGCAGTATCCATTCCCATTTGTTCTGTGGATCGGGAAAGAAGGTTGGCAAATGAATGGACTGATTAAGAGCCACACATGATACCACCTTGGGCATTAAGGATGGATTGGTTCTGAGGGACACCCTGTCCACATGAAAGATGATGAAAGGCTCCACTGCCATCAGGGCCTATAATTCAGATACCCTTTAGCTGAAGTGATTGCTAAAAGGAAAGCTGTTTTCCAAGAAAGAAATTTTAAGTCCGCAGTAGCAGCTGGCTGGAAAGGAGGTAGAGTGAGTTTCTCCAAAACAAAGTTAAGGTCCCAGGCAGGGGTTGGAGCTCTCCTGGGTCGTTTCAAATTTTTGGCCCCTCTGAGGAACTGCATGAGCAGTGGATGAGAGAAGAGGGGAAGTTCTGTGTTTTAATGAGCTGAAATGGCTGAGGCATGTATTTTAATGGAGGAAAAAGACAGGCCCTTGTGAAGCATCTCGGTTAAGTATTGAAAATCTGAGGTAAATTGGGCGCTGCTATGCTCAACCCTTGAGATTGGTTCCAGGCACAGAATCTTTTCCATTTTTCAGCCTAAGATTTTCTAGCACTAGGCCTCCTTGCCTCTAAAATGATATCCATCACAGTTTTTGAACGATGGTAAAGGAGAGAGTAGATAATTAGCCAGGCTGCAAGGTTCAGTGTTAGAAGCTGAGGGTGCGGAATCTGGTTCTCCTGCTGGGACAACAGAAAAGGAGTCCGAGGCAGGTGCCATGAGGATAACCGTGACACACTGCGCAGGAGGGGGTACCAGTGTTGGAGCGGCCAGTCTGGAGCAATCAAAATCATCCTTGGTTTGTCCTGTTTGATTTTTAGAAGTACTTTGGAGAGCAGAGGCAGAGGGGGGGGTAGGCATAGACTGATAGGTTTTTCCAGGTGAAGGACAGTGCATCCACTTTCCAGGCTTGTTTGCGGGGAGTCCCTGTGCAAAATTTGTCCAACTGGTAGTTCTGGGGAGAGGCAAATAGTTCTATATCTGGGCTCCCCCATTTGCTTGCCAACGTGTTGAAAATCCTTGGCTCCAGTTTCCACTCGTGTGGGTCAATGAGGTTTCTGCTTAGTCTGTCTGCCAGTGTATTTAATTTTCCTGGCAGGAATTGAGCTTTAGGTGCAGTTGGTAGCTCAAGGCTGTGCTCCACAATGCCATGGCTAGTCTGTAAAGGGGGTAACAAAGTGTACCCCCTTACCTGTTTATGTACCACGTAACAGTGGTGTTGTCCGTCTTTACCATTAGTTGTCCTGGAAGAATGTGGTCCTTGAAGGCTGTCAGAGCATTCTGCACAGCTAACATTTTTTTGATTGATATGCAGGTGCATATGACTTGGATTCCATTTGCCCTGAATGTACTTCCCTGCCAGGTGAGACCCCATGCATAGTCTGATGTGTCTGTTGTTAGGGTTTGGGCAGCAGGGGGGATGTGAAAGGTAGTCCCTTGTTTTGGTGGCAGGCCTCTGCCCACCAAAGAAACTCTAGGCGTAGGCAAGGTATGATAGGAATCATTGCTTCTAGATCCTGGGAATGTTGACACCATAGGCTTTTTAGATACCATTATAGTTTCCTCATATGCAGTCTTGCATATGGAATTAGAAGAATGCAAGAGACCATGAACCCCAAGGCTTGCAGTATTTGTCTTGCAGATAAAACAAGTGGCCACAAAAACCCTGTTAAGTAGGTTGTCAAATGAATTTGTTTCTCTGGCATGAGGTAAGCCAGCTGGGAAGTTGTATTCAAGCTTGCTCCCAGGACTATAATTTGTTGACAGGGTACCAGGTGAGATTTGTTTTCGTTTATGGTGTACCCCAGACAGGTTAGAACCCTTTGTACGAAGGCCAGGTGATTCAAAAGCATGCCCTGGCTTTCTGCCTGAATTAGACAATTGTCCAGGTGTGGGTATATTTGAATATTTCTTTGCCTGCAAAATGCAATAACTGGAGCTAGGCACTTTGTGAATACCCTGGGCGCAGTAGATAAGCCAAATGGCAGTGCAGAGAACTGATAGTGTGTGTAGCCTGCTTTGAAGCAAAGGTATCTTCTGCAAGATTTCCTGATTGGGATGTGCAGGTATGCTTCTTTTAAATCTAATGGTGCCAACCAGGCATCTTTGCCTAGCATAGGAAGTAACTGGTAAAGAGTCAGCATCTTGAATTTTGGAATCTCCAAAAAGGTGTTTAGAGTAGACAGGTCCAAGATAGGACGCCATGAATTGTTTTTTCTGGGTACCAGGAAAAGTCTTGAGTAGAAACCTTGTCCCTTTTCCTCTTCTGGTACCAACTGAATATCCCCCATGCTTAAGAGAGAAAGCACTTGTTTTTGGGTCTCTTCCTACTGGTTTGGGAGTAGGTCCAGCCACCCGTTTGGTGTTGGCAACGTGTGGAAGTGAAATCTGTATCTCTGGGACACTATATTTAAAACCCATTTGTCCTGGGTAATGAGCTCCCAGTTCTTAGCATGAAGAGCTATCTTTCCCACCAAAGGGGCAGTCAGTTGATAAGTGCTTGGAAATTTGAAAAGGAAGTCATTGGGACAGTTTACCATAGGGGGAGTCTTATTACTCCCAGATTTGGAAGTGGAGGCCCCCCACTGCTTAGTCCTGTGTGTTCCCTGGGACTGAAACTTGGGGTTCCTGCTGTGTCTGGGTTTGGCTTGAGAAGATCTGGAAGGGGCTGGAAAGGACCAATTTTTTAGAGGGCCAGTGCCTACTAAATCTAGGAGGCTGAACTTGTAAGAAATCTTTAACAGTTTGCATAGATTTAGCTTTATCTTCCATCTTTTTAAGAACTTCCTCAGCCTTGTTGCCAAACAGGCGGTCCTGATTTAAGGGAGGATCCAACAATTTAGCTTTAACATGATCAGGTAAAGATTCCTCCTTAAGCCAAGCATGCCTTCTGAGCACAGACCCAGTAAGAGCAGCCCTGCAAGAGGCCTCTAATGAATCAAAACCACAGTGCAAAGTATGTTTTCCAACTTGTTCAGCAGAATGCATTATATCCTGTAATTCTTTATTTTCCACACAATCAGGATTCAACATCATTTTTTGTTTAAGCAATCCAATAACATGTTGCTGATACTTTAACATATAAAACTGTCAGTTTAAAGCCCTAATAGCCAAGGTCGCAGAAGTGTAAACCTTCTTATCCCAGCTAAAAGGCGCCCTGGAGTCTCTATCAGAAGGGGTAGGATTTTTAGCAGTAGAAGCCTTAATGCCCTTGGGCCCCTGAGAAATAGATTCTGGATCCGCAATAGAATTTTTAAAAAGGAACTTGTGTGACTCAGGGACACTGTAGCATCTGTCATATTTTCTGTGAGCAGGAGGCAAGGAATCAGGGGCCAAACTAGATTCCAAAAAAGCATCATCAACAATGTCTAGTACAGGAGGGATAGCTAAAGGCCTATGCTGAGACAGGAGTAAGAAATCCCTGAGCCTCTTTTCTGAATCAGAAAAATCCTGGCTTTCCTAGTGGAAATGCTCTCAGAGTATGTAAGGTTTCACCAAAAGAGAAATCCTCTGGAGGGAAAGCAGAGGGAATAGATTCCTCTGCATCAGAATCCTCAAGTAGATAAAGGCAAATCCAAATCATCAGAAGAATCAGAAAAAACAGAATCCTGGTCAGAAGATTCATAAACAACTTCAGTTCTAGGCCTCGCAGATCTTCAGTCATTCTTATCATTTGTTTTTTAGGCATAGAGGCCTGGGCATTGGTTTTTTAGGCATGGTTCGAGATTTAGGCCCAAGTGAAGAAGGAGGCATCGGGTTTAATATGCAAGTCCATAGGCCTGAATACACCTTCAGAAGCCAGTGCCTGCACAGCAGCTCCAGACCCATCCAAGGTAGAGACATCCGCGGGTTCCACAGTTGAAGCATCTCATGGCATACCGGACTCCGAATGGGTCTCAGTAGAGGCCTGCGAATCAGAAGTAGCGAGTATCAGGGGCTGTGAAAGCACCTCACTGAGTACTGGTGAACTGGCGACTGGCTTAGGAGAAGCGTCGTCAGCAGTTTTGGACCTCAGTGGCCTGTCTCTGTCTTTATCTTTGCGTTTTTTCGGAATCCCGGTAATCAAATGGCTAACCGATGACATTTCTGGATAATTAAACCGAGAACCAAAATATTTAGAGGTGAAAATATATCGACGAAGGATAGTGCGCTGATTAAATGAAGCACAAAACCGACAGCAATGAACGTCGTGGTCAGGGCCTAGGCAAGGAATACAGTACGAATGAAAATCTTTATGAGGTATTTGCTTTCCACAAGTAATGCAATTATTAACTTTTACTGACATCGGTAAGGAGCTAGAAAAAGTTTCCCCAACTGGGTACTTAGCTTTGGTTGAAGACTTCGGTTCAGAAACTCGAAAGCAAAAATTTCAGGAGTCAGCCAACCGGCACTTGCAAGCTGCTTCTGCTTCGGACACCGCACAGCAAGAAAGACTGATGTAATGGCGTCGGCTGCATATTTTATACCCCTGACGACCTGACGTCATGGAAAAAGGACAGCAACCAACGCAAGACCCAAGACTTTGCTAATCAGGCTGACTGAGGGTTACCTGCAAGCAGATAAACCAAGTCTAATGACTGCAACAGTGAAACATGAAGAACATCTTCAGATCAATACTTAAAAACAGGCATCCTCATCATTGAAGCCTAGGAACAATGATGAAACCAGCAAACCAAAGAGAACAAGATTGTTTACTTTGAGTGGCAGATAGAAAGCATAGAACAAGCAATGTAATGCATTTTCTTCTGGTTCCTCCAAATGTCCATAACTAGAGCCTGCTACCAATATGTTCAAATGCCCAAAGGAATGTCTAAACACTGAAAAAGTTCATGTCAGGGACTGGCATTCACTTCTGTTAAAATTCTATGCATTTCTGTACACTGTGCAACAATTATCCTCATGATGAACATTAGATGGTGTGCAAAATCCACACCTCCAGAATTTCATTTCAGTAATGTATTAGTTAAATTGTTCTCCCTATGAAACAACTGCAATGAACATCATTTCATAAATCTGTAAGATAAGACAAATGCCTGTCAAGACAGTGCCTACATCCAACATACTTAGATTATTACCTCTATAACATAATAAGGAAATGGCACATTTGCACTGCTGCCCTAGGTTATACATATGAACCAATGAAAAACTAAAGATTTCAGCAACTGAAAATAAATCCACTTTAGCTCTTAAACGTACTTACTTTATACATACCAGGAATGGGCACAGTCTACAAGACTGAATATTTCCATACCTCAGGTGGAAAATGAAGGAGACCTGTAAGGAGGTTAAGTCGTCCGCGGTGAGGTATTCCAATTATTACATCTGAAGCTCCGCTGAACACAAGCATCTGCAATAATTCATGGAAAAATCCCATAATGCTCTCTGCTCCCTCACAACCATATCGCTTTACTGTTGAAAACTTTGCAGCCAAGAAATGATCAAACTCCTAAAGAAAAAAAAAAACAAGAAATTATCTGAAGCCCATAAACAAGTCAACACTACAAATAAATATTTTACACACACGTGTCAATCTAAACCAATACACTAAAAGTTTAATTTGATCTAAGTGCTTTTCTGACACTATTTTTACAACTGCTCCACCTTCAGTCATAAGCCTGGACCAAAGTTCGAGACAGCTCACCTGTAAATTGTCTGTGCCAACACCCATTGTTCTCCGGACTACTGCTTATAGGAGGGTACCTTTCCATATACAGCTTGATGCTAAAAATAAATTACCATAAATGATGGAATAATGTTTAATCAAAAGCATGCTTACATCTAAGTACACCACTTAAACAGTACTATTTAAGACACATAATGACCTGCTTAAACTTAAAGACAAAGATAACTATTATTCTCCTTGTTATCTAAAGCGCTGGCCATTGACCATAGCATAGGCCATCAGTTGTCAGTGAACAGCTCACAAAGTATACATGATCTTGTTAGTACCAGACTAAAAGACCGCTATGAATCCACTGTAGAACCGAAACTGTCACTAGTTTCTCACTTCTAATGATCCTGCCTTGCACGGGGCACAAATACCAAAGCAAAATCTCATCAACCTTTTTGTTACAGAGAATCCCAACAGCCACGATGGCCTACATCTGGATTCTGGTTTTGATTCTTTTACTGATATAGACAACTTTTCCTTGGGGTTTTCATTGAAAAATGCACAAGGCATCACAGATGCACAATTAATCAAGAGAACTCAGAACTAGGTTTTAGTCAAAAATACATCTGTTCAAATATAGGCCCATTTCAATACTAAAACCATGATTATAAAGTGTTTATGTCTATAACGGCTAAAAAAATGGCAAAAGTGAAACCAAAATTGACAGATATGGATCAGTGTGGTTTTGTGGAGGGGAGGCAAACATTTGACAATATTAACAGAACACTGATGATCCAGAGGGAAACAGAATGTAAAAACATACCACTCTTATTGATGCGTCTTGCTGCAGAGAAAGCATTTGACAGAGTAGACTGAGACTTCATGAGCAGGGCAATGGAAGCATTTGCTTTCCCTGATACAATTATAAGGTCGATTAGGAGTATATATGAGGGATTGGGGCGAAAATTAAAGTGGGTGGCATCTATTCTGATAACTTCTGCTTGAGTAGAGGAACCAGGCAGGGTGGGTCTATATTACGTGATCGAATGATTAGGTGATCAAACACCTAAACATCGACCACATAATATTGAACTGCAAAATAGCGAACGCCGCCGGGAAACATTGCCACCAGCCACAAAAAAAACTAAATATACCAACTCTGAGATCGCTCCACAGTGGTGAAAATGGCAAAATCCAGCGAACGGCCAAGAGAAATCTTTCCCTGCGTTAAACTGGTCGTTCACTGTTTTTTTGCTTTCGATATTACGTAGTCGATGTTTACGTGTTCAATCACCTAATCATTCGATAACATAATATAGACCCGGCTGGGTTGTCCACTTTCCCCTTTGCTGTTTGCATTATATTTGAACCATTGGAAAAGAAAATAAGGGACTCAGAAATTCAAGGATATAATTGGTATGGTAGTCAGGAAAAGCTGGCTCTGTTTGCAAATGATGTTATTTTATACATGACAAAACCAAAAAGGGACATTACAGTGTTGTGGTACATTTTAAGACCGTTTCAAATCTTCTCGGGATACAAAATGAATGAAGGTAAAACAAAGGTAACAGAAGTAGATTATGCACCCACACATGAATTGGTCCAACAATATCCATATTTATGGGGACATGATAAAATGAAGTATTTAGGAGTATGGATTAGAAATAACTCTGTTGTGGCAGCTAATGATATGTGGGAAGAGACTAAACAGATGAGAATACAAAAATTGATAAACTGGAAGCTTTGTTATATAAACATGGATACTAAGACACAAGCAATTAAAATGTTTTTAGTCCGTTTAGTCTTATACACAGGTCAAGCATACTTTTATCAACCAAAGGAGAAGCTGTGGATAGCAATTAAAAAAGATATGAAGGATTTTATCTGGGAAGGGAAGACAGCAAGAGTCAAGTGGGATAAGCAGATTCTTCCAATAGAACAAGGCGAACTAGGATTACCCAGTTTGAGGGGGGTATTACAGAGCAACACGGTTAAAGCTGTTATACACAGCACAAGCAGAAAAACTATAATTCAAAGTGGAAAGAAATGATGATGGTACGGGGAGAAGCTCAAGAAATAAGGTCAAGACTGGGATTTTGGATGCAGACTCTTAAGGAGAACAACAAAAATCAAGGAGAACAACAAAAATCATGCAGAGTATTATATTCATAAAATAGCAGAGAGTATTCTAAGAACTAAACCAGCACAAGAATACAGAAAAGAGATTCTACCAATAGGGATGACTGTGGTTAGGGATACAGATAGTAGACAAGAGGGGGCTGGAATTTAATGGAGAAAACTGGCAAAGGAACCCAGATATTGGGAGTAAATAACTAGAAAGGGAAAGGTAATAGAATGAGAAGAGGCCAAGAATTTATTTTGACTGCAGGTTAGAGATTACTTTCCCTATCAAGGATTGATATCGGAGTATTGGCAAAGAGAAAGAAACAGGGGGTCCTAAATGAAAGACCATCACTGGTAGAGTTTTTAATACAATCTAGAACAGAAGCTGCCATTAAAAAAGGAATAATTAGTAGAGCATATAAAATACTGCGTGACAATTATAAGAATCAATCAGAGGGGCTTAGAAAGGATTGGGAAGAGAGATTGGATAAGCAATTCACAAACAGACAATGAGGGGATATATGTATATCTCCCAAATATGGAACAAAATCTAGAATATTTAGGATATTTGCCTGGAAGTGTTCACATATGCATTTTTATACCCAAAGTAGACCCCAAAGAATTTTTCCTGAGGTGAACAGCAAATGTTGGATGTTTGACAGGCAGAGATTTGGGATGCATGGCTAGGCTTTAAAAGGCCCTTGTGATCGTTAGCCTAGTAAACGCCTATGAAGAAAGAGGTGGTTGGAAAAATTTTTTGGGAGTGTAGTGAGCTGGCGGACTTTGGAGATTCCCTTCTGGACCGCTCTGCCGGGAATGCTGGGTGAGCAGATTGGATTGACTGGGGAGATGATTTTTTTTGAGTTATGATACAGAATCGGAATTGCCTAGACATAGTAAAGCCTTTTTGAGTCTAATTACGGTGGTTGCCTAAAAGCAATTACTAAAAAATGGAAATCAAAGTCTAGACCAACTTTACTAGAAGTAGTGAAGATAGTAACAGAGATAAAACTGGAATTGGGATCTTTAGAAAAGGGATGGAGCAAACTACGTAAGAAAAAATGGGAACTGTAGGAACAATATATGCAGAGAAGGAACAAGGTTTAAGAGGCAGGATTTGAATGAGCCATAAAATGCTTAACTGACAATGACTGGAAAGAGCATAACTGATGTATAATGTTTGCAACTACAGTTGTTTCAATGGTGTCTGTGATGTATAATGTTTACAACTAAAGTAGTGTCAATGTTTGTTTTTCATCTATATAAATGTAAGATTATTCATATGTGATAATTTAATAAAGATGTTTACTGGAAAAAAAACACATCTGTTCAATTTTAGACTAAAATTTGTCTAAAATTTATATCCTATTTCAGTAACTCATCATAAATTATGGCACGGAAAAAGATGTTGTTCCCCCTCTGACTCCAGAGCATCTGTTTATAGTCATAATTCATACTTTAAAGGACAGCGACACATTTCCTATTTCCAGAGTATATCGTCCACCCCACAACTTCCTCACTATGAATGTTTATGTGTATGCTGAAGCTGAAGTGAAACCTCACAATATATATAAATATTTAAATATATCTCTGCTTCTTGTGTTTAGCACATGAAAAGCCCACCCAGCAAAATGTCTGCAGTCAATCCTCCTTTCTCTTCTGTTGAGGCAATTCATTTATTGAAATACCAGGGATTTGTGGTGACTTTGCAGTGTACTGTCATTTACAACTGCATTATATCCCATGTACTGGGACCATAAACTTGCTGTGCCTTCAGGAATTCACAGCTCTTTTACAAAGTTCTAATGTACTTGGACCACGTGCTCTGAATCTCAAAAGCAAGTTACTGTGGATATTGTATCCTTTAGTTACTGATCTTGAACGCAAGATCCTCTGCTACAGAATCCAAGTTTTATTTATTTTACTTATTTTTATTTAATTTTACATTTGTTAACCGAGATGGTCTGACTGGACACAGGTCCATTTTCAGCAGAGGCCCGGTTAGAAAAGCTCCACAATAAGTACAATTTTACACATTATGTTAAAATACAGTATACACAGCATTTTCAAACAATATATTTAAATACAGTATACAGCAGAAGACATAACAAGACCTATATATACAGGAAAAAATAGTTACACATGGTTAATACCAGAATAAGTATACAAATTCAATCAGCATTAGGAGAGGACCTAGACTGTAATATACATTACAGTAGGTATATTAGGAAGTGAGGTATACAAGTGAAATAATTTGAGGACTTATGTAATACATGGGCATAGCCACTTATTCTTTAAGTGTGTTCTAAGTGAGTTTTTAAAGTGAGAAGAGGTAGGGGCAGAAATCAGAGCAGGAGGGAGATTATTCCAGGTTCTAGCTATGGAGTGGGAGAACATTGCTTTTCCTGCAGTACTGTTAGCCCTAGAGATACAGAGGAGGGGTTTGTCGGAAGATCGGACAGGACAATTTGTATTATAGTGGGTGAGAAGTTGGCCTATTGCAGGGTTTTTTTTCTGGATGTGTTACCACACTGTAGGCAATGATTAATTGGTGATAGGTTAGTAGCTGGGGAAGTTCCAGCCATTGCAGTTCCCATAGAGCCTGGCAATGGTGGGTTCTAAAGGTGGAGTTGTTTACAAACTTGGCGATTTTATTATAACATGATTCGAGTCTAGCAAGGTCAAGTTTTCTAAGCTGGGTAAGAATAGGAGCAGCATACATCAGGTTAGACAAGAGGTGAGTTTGGGCTAGGGTAATCTGTGCTTGTTTCGAGAGGGATTTCCTGTGCCTATACAGTGTTCCCATTTTTTATGGAGTTTTTGATAGTTTGTGAAATGTGGATGTCAAAATGTAGATTTTTATCAATTTCAACTCCTAGGAGTTTGGTATGCTCAAAGGGAGAGATAATAGTGCCATTTTTGGAGGAGATAGTGAAGGATAGAGGGGTGAAAATTGTTTTGTTGGGGGTGAAAAGTAGTAATTTGGATTTATTAGGGTTTAGGATAAGTTGGATCTGAGCGATCCAACTTTCCACAGAGCTAAAAGATTCCTGGGTAAGTTGTTGTAGGGTGGGAAGTGATGGAGTTGAACAGATAAGAGTTGAATCATCAGCGTATTGTATAAGTGAAGCATGCTGTGGTGGTATGGAGATTATTGGTAAATATGGAGAAAAGAAGTAGGCTGAATATGAAGCCTTGTGGTACACCTATGGTAGTTGGGAGTAAGGGGGATAGTACACTTTGCCATTGGACAGATTGTTGCCTATTTGACAGATAGCTTTTAAACCAGGCTATAGCGGAAGGGGCAAAGAATAGGGATGGCAGGGTGTCTAGTAGTAAGGAATGTGAAACCATGTCAAATGCTTCGGAGAGGTCTAGAAATATTGCAGATACAAAGCTATTATTATTTCCATGTTGGTTGATCAGAATGGTGAAAGAGAGCAGAGCGGTGGTTGTGCTATGGTGTTGTTGGAAGCCATGCTGTAGGGGAGAAAGGAGATGGTGTGAATTTAGGAATGGTTACCTGAGAATGTATACATTTCTCTAGTATTTTAGATAAGGGGATAGAATGGCAATGGGGCAATAATCTGAGTATTCATACGAGTTTCCGCCTTTATGTAGTGGAATAATGTATGATACCTTCCATAGCTGTGGGACATATGCTTCTTGTATGGAGTGATTGATAAGAATAGAAATAGGGTAGGATAAGGATTCAGCAGCTATTTTTAGAAGTTGGCTGGTAGATTGTCAGCAGCAAGGGTGGCAGGTTTCAGTTTTAGGAGATGTTTTTTTAATTGTTGAAGTGGGAACGGGTGAGAGCGTAAAGAATGGGATGTTGTCAGGGCATTTGGTTGGGTTATATGTAGGGCTGTGTTTGGAAAGTTGGGAGGATAGTATTAAGATGGATTCTGTGAAGTGGGAGGCTATGCCCTTATCGTCATTCGTGGAGTTATGAGTGGGAGTGGTAGTTTTGTCTGGTTTTAGGAGAGAGTTAATGGCATGCCAAAACTTTTGGGGATCTTTTGAATGTTTGTTTTGGATACTGAGGAAGTAATTTTGTCTAGAGTTTAGTTTTTCTCTTGGCCTGATTTCTAAGTTGTAGGTAACTGTGTTTGGCTAGGCTAGTATTGTATTTCTTCCAAATTCTCTAAGCCTTATCCCTTAACTTTAGAAGGGCTCTAGTTTCCCTAGTTAGCCACGGTGCATAGTTTGAATTGGCTCTCATTTTCCTAATTGGTGCGAGTCTATAAAGGATATTGATGAAAATATTGTTGAAGTAGTCAACGGCTTGGTCTATATTTAGGGTTTGTAGTGGTTTCCAGTTACTATGTTTTAGAATACTATTTAGTTCTTGTATATTTAGTTTACAATCATCTCTGACTTGTCTAAAAATAATGGGTTTTGTCTATGTTGGTACGTTTCCACAGGAGGAAGGTGGGGAGATGGTCACCAAGACCATCAGGAAGGCATGTCTGATAGTTTTGTTTGGGGCAGTTAGCTAGTGTTTAATCTAGAATAGAGTGTGTGTTTTTTTTTTTTTTTTTTTTGTCGATTCTAGTGGGTTCTTGGACAAGTTGGGTAAAATTGTAAAGATTAATATGGTTAGTGGGGGTTGTCAGAGGTACAGGCTGACCAATCAGTGTTCAGGTCACCTAGTAAGATGGTTTCTTGGGGGAGATTATCTGTGGCCCATTGTAACATTTCTTCAATGATGGGAGAGTTATTACTTGGGGGAATATAACAGCAGAGAATGATGATAGTTTTTGTGTCATTCATGCTTAGGGTTGAACTTAAGATTTCAGCATTTTGAAATTTTTTAAAGTTTTTTTTTTTAACATCATTAATCAATTTTGCTTTTCCTATAGTTATATGAATTACAATAATCTACAAGCATGACATGAAACTCTAGCGTACAATATCCAGTTTTAGAAACTTGTTTGTCTCTATTCCTTATTCTTAAACCATTCAAGTTTACAAACAAAACAGGTCGAAAGGAAATTTCACTTCACTTTTAATGGAAGCACTGATAAACTCAGCCCTGAATAAACAATATCAAACTGAGAATTTATGTAGGTATTTAAAGTTAAATGTGTATGCATAGCACAGACTCCTGATCTTATTTGTTTCTTAAAATACCTCTGGGCCCTTTCCAAATTCTTAAAATCAGCTCAAAGACAGGTGTCTACTTACTTATTTAACTGACATTTGTTAACTGGATTGGCCCAACTGGGCCAGAAGCCCATTTTCAGTGGAGACCCAAGGAGAAAAGCTCCAGAGTAACTGCATAAATTCACAGTAAAATAGAATTATATATTCTAAGCTCTGCACAGTAGTTAGAGTGATATTCTTATAAAAAGTAACATACTAACTTAGAAATTTTATGTTAAGATTCCATGTTCAAGGTTGTAGAAGTTATGCCCAAGTTATAGCACCTAAAGAATTTGTAGACTAATGACCATTAGGCTGCCTCACACATAATACCAATATTAAAATTACAAAAAAAGCTGACAAACAGCCACTGTTCAGGTACAATTAAAAAAGGATTAATGCAGTCAAGGTGAAAAAACAACAAACTCAAACAAAATCACTTTCACAAGATCCCATTCAAGGAGAGGAAAATTTATTTAGCACTTTCATCCATCGCTGGACTTCTTCAGAATGAATACTGCTACCATACCATGGAGTTTTATCCCAAACAATTGTAACAATTAACATTAATTAAACAACCAATTATAAAACAATCTAACCCTAAAATAAAAAAATAACACTTAAAAAAAAAATCAGTTTAATTACCTAAAAACATTTAATACTTATGGTTCCATTAATAACTAAAGATTTGTTAGCCTGCAGCATTAATTGCCACAATTCTCTCCTTTCAAGTTGTTTCCTATAATTACAACCTCTAGTCAAAGTCAAGTCAAGTCACAGTAAACTTTATATATGTTGATACAGATCAACACAAAGGAAAAAGTGTGCATCCCTGCACGAAATTTCAATACTCAGGCTTGTACCATATGAATGACAATTTACAGAAAGACAGACTAAATGAATAAAACATTTTAACTATCTTGTTGTTGTTGTTGTGTCTTTCAGCTTTTCCCGGTTAGGGGTCGCCACAGCTAACTCCGGTCCGCTAATGATTGGCAGTAGATTTTTACGTGCCGAGTTGCAGGCCCTGACGCACAACCTTCAATGAAGGTACGCCCATTCACGCATGTCTCCACACATAAGACGCTCTAGCGGAGAATCGAACAGGACAACGTCTTACTGTGAGGCGACAACGCTACCGCAGCACCACCACCGCAGTTTAAATACAAATTAAAAAAAAAATAAAAGATCCAAAAAAAGTAAAAGTAAGAAAAATTTGAAAGCTCTATTTACATCAGAAACACAACAAATGCAACAGCAGGAATAGACTCAGTAGAAATATAAGGATATGCAAAAAAAACAGTACTATAATAAATACGAGAGGCACATATGTAAACTTACCCATCACCAATATATACCATAAATTTACAGTTCACAGTTTTCCTGGTACAGACAGCCACATGAAGTGAGCTAATCAGAGTTTATGTAAACAACAATGACATATTGCATACAAATGTTTTACACGTAGCGCATTAGGCTATGGGTTTGTTATTCAGTAGTCTGACAGCATGTGGGAAGAAGCTGTTACGGAATCTGGATGTCCTGCATCTAATGCTTCTATAGCGCTTCCTTGTTGGCAGGAGTTTGAACAGTCCATGAGCCGGATGGTGTATATCCCTCAATAGTTTTTGGACTCTGCAATTGCATCTGTTCGAATATATGTCCTGTAGGGATTGAAGGTTGGAGCCAATGACTTTTGTGGCCTGTTTATAACAATTTTATCCAGTGCCTTCCAATCAGGTTGACAGCAATTTCCATACCAGACAACAATGTTGCTTGTCAGTACACTCTCAATCATGGCTCTGTAGAAGGTGAGTAGGACCTGTGTGTGTGTGGGGGGTTAGCTCTATGAAGTTTCCTAAGGAAGTGGAGATGTTGTTGGGCTCTCATTATAAAGTAGGAAGTGTTTGTGCCCCAACTTAGGTCTTGCAAGATATGTACTCCTAGGAATTTGGTTCTATTTACTCTTTCCACTGTGGCACCACTGATGATGACAGGGGTGTGTGGCTTTTTCTTCTTTCTAAAAATCAATGAGGACTTCCTTGGTTTTCCCAACATTTAGTGCTAAGTTGTTGTCAGTGCACCAATGAACGAGTTGGTTCACTTCTCTGTAGGCCCCCTTGTCTTCCTTCTTGATGAGGCCAATTACTGTGGTGTCATCTGCAAATTTGATGATTCTATATGACTGATGCATAGCTGTGTAGTCATGTGTTAGAACTGTGAAAAGAAGTGGACTGAGTACACAACCTTGTAAGACCCCCGTGTTTAGGATGATGCTTTTTAAGTGATGCTTTCCAGCTCGAACTATTTGTGGCCTTTCAATTAGGAAGTAGAGGCTCCAGTTGCATACTGTGTTTTTCATGCCCAGTTTTCTCAGTTTAGACAGCAGTTGTTGTGGAATAACCGTGTTGATAGCTGAGCTGAAGTCTATGAACAGCATACGTACATTACAGTCCTTATTTTCCAAGTGGTCCAAGGTTTAATGAAGTGTTAAGGCTACGGCATCTGCAGTAAAATGATTTGGCCTATAAGCAAATTGTAAAGGATCAAATGTAGCAGGCAGGCAGGACGTTATATGATCCTTGACTAATTTTTTGAAACACTTCATCACTACTGAGGTAAGTGCAATTGGCCAGTAATCATTTAATGATGCTCGTGATGATTTCTTGGGCAGGGGGATGATGTTAGTGGTCTTAAAGCGTTTGAGCACTTTTTCATGGCTGAGAGATACATTGAAAATGTCTGTGAAGACTGCTGCCAGCTGATCAGCACAGTTTTTATGTAGCTTCTCTGGGATTATATCCAGACCAGTTGTTTTGCCTGGGTGAACACTACATAGGTTCTTGAGTACTTCTTCCAGGCTGACGAATAGCAATGTGGCATCTTCATTTGTGGGTATTCTCTCTGGTTATATTCGATTCTTCAAATCTGCTGAAGCAGATGTTTAGCTTGTTTAAAAAGTCTGGGTTATCATCACATTGGGTGGATGGTGGCTTATAGTCTGTGATGTTTTGGATCCCTCTCCACAGCTGTCTGGGATATTTCTGGTTAGAGCGGTGTCTCTGTGTTTTTAGACTATAGGCTCGTTTTTGCTACTCTCACACCTTTGTTCAAGTTAGCCCTGGTCTTTTTCAAAGCATCTCTGTCTCCAGCCTTAAAGGCAGCATTACTTGCTCTCGTATACCTCATTGGTGAGCCAGGGTTTTTGGTTGGCTCTGATAGTTATATCCTTCAGGGTAGTGACATCTTCAATACATTTTGTGATGTATCCCACAACCGTTTCAATGTGCTCATCCAAATTAATACATTGATTTATGGTGGCAGTCCCTTTAAACAGATTCCAGTCAGTGCATTCAAAGCAGTCTTGCAGAGAGAGCCAAGACAGCACTTTCAGGCCAGATCCTTATGTGCTTCCTTAAAGGTTTCCCCCCTACTAGCATTGGTGTGTAGGTCGGCATAAGCAGGATAGAAATGCGATCTGCACTACCAAGATGGGGGTGAGGGACTGCTTTGAATGCCTGTTTGATACTTGAGTACACTTGATCAAGTGTGTTTTCACCTCTTATAGAGAAGTTTACATATTATTGGTAGTTTGGTAGCACAGTTTTCCCTGATTGAAATCCCCAGGTAAAATGCTGATACACTCTGGTTTCTTGTTTTGCAGATCACATGCTAACTGGTATAGGCTGGCGAGTGCTTCATTAGTGTTTGCACTCGGAGGTATATAAACTGCAGTTATAAAGATAACTGAAAACTCTCTGGGCAAGTAGAATGGACATTTAATTGTAAGGTACTTAATGTCAGCTGAGCAATGGCTAGTAACTACATCATTGTTTTCACACCATCTGTTATTGCCATATATGCAAACTCCCCCACCTTTTGTTTTGCCACAGAGTCTGTAACCTGTCTGGTCAGAATAAGGAAAAATTGTCTATTCCAACAGCTTGGTCGCTGATATTTCAATTTAGCCAAGTCTCAGTGAATATAATAATACAGCTATTTCTTACCTTCCTGTTTGTGTTAATGTCCAGCCTAATAAAGTCCATTTAATTATTCAGAGATCTTACGTTAGCCAGCAAAATAGAAGGAATTGCAGGCCTGAGTGGAGCTTTTCTTAATCTGACACTGATACCAGCTCTGTTGCCCCCTTTTCCTAGGTCTTTCACATCTCCTACGCTTTCTACTTTGATTTTTTTTGTTTAATTGAGAGACAAAACAGCTACAGCAGTCTGGATGATTATTCAGCTGTATTCACAGTTCATTTAGTGATTCAGGCCCCACAGGGCCTGCAGATATTAGCCCTGCAAATCACCCGCATGGCGTGCCAGATTCCAGAAGATTCAGCAGAGCAGAATGACCGTAACACCTTCCTACATTCAAAAATTCAGTATACTCAGTAAGTCTGGGTAAACCCACTGCAGAAAATGAGCTAAAGTAAGCAGTACATTTGTGAGCCACAATAGTCGCAGCCATGCAGGGCGCCACCCTTTTTTTTCTTTTTTCTTTTTTTTTTTTACAATCAATAGTTACCTGTTCTAATACTGAAAAATAAAACTTCTTGAAGGAACTGAGTATGTCTATATAAAGCATTACTATGATCTTTAGTCCTAATGGCATATGAATGTTCCTTAATTCTATTATATAGCTTTACTGTAGTTATACTTACATAAAACGCTTCACAATAAGAACAAAATTTCTCAACATGTCTTAAAAATTATTTGGTCCCTCCAAAATAAAACTGCAGACCGTACAGAAAACACACTTAACCATACCTCTTTTTCTATTCACATTAACCGTGGCACTCAAAGTATTGTCATTTCCCAATATTTGTTTAACAGTCAATAAAAAACAAAAAATGGCCAAAAGGACCACTGAACTCAAAAAAATAATAAAGAGAAAATACTGAAACCGGTGAACCAGTCTGTTTTAATACTCCAACACACAGAACTAAGCACTTTTGCCAAACACAAGATAGGCTTGTGCTTAGTTGTATTGTGTGTTGGAGTAGTAAAACAGACTGGTTCATCGGTTTTGGTATTTTCTCTTTATTTTTATTTGTTTAATAGTCCTTGGTTTTTGATATATAAAACTAGGAGCAGTTCCAAGAGCTTATGGTAAATGTCCAAAGCTGCCACATGTGGTTGCCAGAACCTATCATACCCAAATACACTTTACACAGTACAGCTGCGTATCAACACTATAATCACTGGCGCCCCACAATTTCACTCACTTCAGTCTGAATATGCCTTTCAGTGTAGTTGAACAATAATTAAAATTTCTTGAGCAAGATAATCGTCACACACACACACACACACACACACACACACACACACACACAAAAACACACACACACACAAAAACACACACAAAAACACACAAAAAACCACACACAAAAAACCACACACAAAAACACACACAAAAACACACACAAAAACACACACAAAAACACACACAAAAACACACACAAAAACACACACAAAAACACACACACACACTATTTTCCAGAGGAGAGCATTAGTATCTTACAAGTGCTAACAACCTTTTCCTTATCTTTACAGTATTTTTTTAACCAGCTAAACTGCACATGCATGCCAAAACATAAACATGGTTTAGATTTAAAACAAGGCAGCTGTTGAATGTTTGTGTGGTGACAACAGCTTGAGCAATAATTCTTTAAAAGTTAAAAGCCAATGATTGCTGGTTAAAAAATAACCCCTCCTAACCACAAGCATTTTAAAATGAATATAAAAACAAAACAGATGTGCTTAAACAGATAAATGACTTAAAAACTCTAGCTAACAGCTTTTCTGGTGCTGTCTCTACCAGCCGCTGAATGGTTACACAGAATGTTTATCAGTCTCTGATTACATGCCCAAGCAGCAGCTGCATAATTCTCTGGCCAAATGAAACCTAGTTTGAGCTGTATTCAGAAATGCTATCCACCTGAACAGTTCAGAAGTAAGGCAAAATCTCCTTAGCAATTACCTATTTCTACTTAAAAGAGCTCAAAGCAGTGCCAGCTCTTTTTGATGTAAAGAAAGAAAAAACCCTGATAACAAACTATGTAATGGAGCTGGTATGGTGAAACTGCGCATTCCTATCCAGGGAGGGGGGATTGGGCCAACCAGGAGATGCAAAGGACAACCCAGAAATGGTAGTTTTCCTACAAAGCTGGAAACGTGGTAGCCTTTGTTACAAGTACATAGAAGCATACGCTTGCATGGGGAGGACATAGTGGCTACTCTGGTGATATACCTGGTGGAGTGGAGAGTATAGTGTCACATCAAACTACATTTTTACTAGTATGTAGTATGATGGCATGCATATCGCCCACTGCTGACTCTGCTTGTATATTGGCCTGCTCAGATCAGCTTTAAACCTCACTGTGGAATACCTGTGTTTGGGTAACAAGCAGATCTGTCTGATTGTGGAGTAGTGACAGTTGGCACATAGCATACAGAAAGACATTTTGTTTTTACAGCCTTTTCACTTGGGGTATGGGGACAGAGATGCAGTCCAAAGATTAGGCATCTAGGCAAGGCAACTGTTTACATGTTTGAATAATGCATTTGTTTTCGTTTTACACAGTTTTGCCATCTTCTCCACTGAAACAATTTTACAGTTAGTAAGTTTACATATTTTCCATTGTATATGTTTTAAACATTTGTCATGCTGAAAGATTTACCATAACTTTCTTTTGAAATATTACATTCACTATTTTGATACAGCTTTTTCTAATAAATATGTTTGTGGATGTATGGTCCAAAGGTGTGAAGGTGTAGTATTTTTGGGAGAATAATTTTATCTTTTGGGTTTTTGAAGTCTTCTGACCATTATATGCCAAGCTAATGATACTCTCATGCTTTAAGTAAGGCAACACAAGATAATCCAGGCAGAATTTGAGGCTGTCCATCCAATTATCTTGGTACCTCGAAGGTGTCAAGGATGCTACTCTGCTTGACATGTACTGGAAGTTTGCTCTAGAGGTGATAGATACATTGATATATAAATCTATCACACCAATGTATCTTACTTATCTGTTAATGAAGGTTTAGTTCCTTTAGCAATTATTTAGTAAAGTGCCTGTGGCCAAACCACTCGGCCTGCAGACGGGAGCACACTTTGCCTTTATTGCCCAGGTGAGTACCACACTGGTCCATGTTGCAATGTTTACCTAAGCTTCAATGGAAATATTTACCAAGGAAAAGTAAGGGTTTTCAGACTTTCTTGGTCTCTCTCCTGCTCTTTCCAGTATTCAGGCAGAAAAAAAAATTAGTAAGCCTTTCGGCTTCATTTGTAAAACAGCTGTATAAGTTGATAAAACTATTTTTGTCTAGAAAAAGAGTTTCTTCTGAGGTGCTGTCTCTCATTACTTTGGAGGTCTCACTGTATTCCATTTCTTCCTTTAGCCAAGGATAGTCCTGTCTGCAATGAGTGGTAAAGTAATCTTCTTTCTCTCTCTCTCTCTCTCTGCAGGGGTTTTGGTGACCATCCCATCAATTATTGCTGTTGCTGGGACCACTTTACCTCCTATTCTGGCTGTTTAGATCATATCAGTTCAGTCTGAAGTCTGACGCACTTTTTCTTTTAGTCTGCCTCCTACTTTATCCCTCTTTTGACAACAACAATGCAGCAGATGCATTTTGGTACACAGTTGCTCTCCTGTTCCCTTCTGATTTAAGGTACCAGGGCAATTATAATTTTCCTTTAAGAAACACCTATCCCCCCAGCATGATGTCTCCCACACCTATGGCCCCATTGCTTGTTCCTATGGTTCAAATGCCTCTTTTCTGATGCCTGCCCCTCTGACATACTTTCCACCAGTATCAGTACTTCCAGTGCTATAATTTCTGATGTCAGCTATGCTGCAAGTAATGTATATTATACTGATAAATGCTTTTATGTCAGTATTATTGGCATTACTAGGTCTGACTTCTGAATCTCCAACTGTGAGGCAAGTGTCAGGGTTCTTGGACCCCTGGCAAACAACACATAGCTTCCCTGCAGTTAGTGATCTGTGTGCCGTTTTCTCCAGAACTGGCATCTCCACTGACAGCTCCAACACACACCCTTATTTAGACAACTCCGTACTGTATTTTTCATCACATCGGGAACCATTCTAGGTAGCCCAAACTACAGTGACAGTCTGCACTATTACCTCAGCCCAGGATCTCAACTAGGAAAGAGGACCTTAGTGTCTTTTGTAATTGTCTCTTCTGTTCACCCTCTATTGTTTGAATTCCCTGTAACTTGAGCAGGGATATACTTGTATATTACACTGCTCCTCCCCCCGACCTCTCTCTCTGATAATCTCACTCCTTTATTTGTTGATTCATTAGTGTCTTGCACTATCATCAGGGAAAGACCTGGATGAATTCTGCTGTGAACCTGCCAATGGGCACTCAGTTTCCAGGGAGAAAGCAACTCATTGGCAATTTTTGCTTTAAGACGGCCAATACATCTTTTAATAGGAGCACAGCTGGGGAGTGCGAGTGGCCATCATATATGACTAGGAGGTGGGCATTCAGGGATATGCTAGGGAAGGGAATCCTAACTTTGACTGGGCAGAATGAGGACAGTGTCACAAGGATTACCACCCAGAACATCATCTCACTGATGCTTTCATCCCTGATACTATGCAGTATCCAGTCAACAACCAGGAAATCATACTTTAATAGGCTGGTGAGTGGATACTGTTTTATCACTTTTGAAATGCTGGGAGACCTTATGATAAGGTGCACTCACTAAATGCTTTTCCTAAGGATATGAGTATCTGGTTAACTTAACAGAACTGTAACACTTACCAGGAAATTAGCAAAAATGGGTGGCCTCTGTAGAGTCAGCATGGCATAAATGCATAAGACAAGGGTATCCCAGTACTACACATGGGTCTAAGGGACCCCATGGGAGCAGTTAACACCCTCACAGCAATGTTCAAAGGCAAAAGCAAGAAACCACTTTCTTGAGTAGACATTAAATCTTAGAGTAAAATGTTTCCAATGTAGCAAAATGGGACATATGTTTTAAATATCCATAGCTACAAAGTGGGGAATAAATTCTACATGAAGAAGCTAGCAAAGGAAGCATCATGGCAGTGGTATGGTGTGTTGTCTTTAAACTGCAACTGATCTAGATTATCACAAGTGCCTGGATCCTACTGGCAGAGAGTAAACAAACCACTGCCAAGAGGGATACTCAAGCAGACCTAATTAGAAGTTATGTACTTACCATAACTTGGCATATTTGTCTATTTTCATTCTTCCTCACTTCTGGGTTACAGATCCTACCCTCAAATCTGACTTGGACGTATTTATTAGACTTGGATCCTAGTCTTTAGCTCCTCCCACTACCCATAAGGTTCCATCATCTCTGCAGCTTCCTCACATCTAGAGTTTCCCGCCCTATTGTCTACTGAATAAAGAGACATAATATATAAAAGAAAATCAGCGGCTGAAACCATGACCATAAAGGTTCCCATAATTCCAATAGGTCCTCAGGAACTAATAGGATTTGGGATGGCTGGGAGGGAAGGGGAGGAAGAATGAAAATGGACAACACAGATGCCAAGTTATGCTGAGTACATAACTTCTAAAACTTAAGTTATCCTTTTCATTCTCTCATTTTTGGCAGAGACCCAGTTACGCTAGTCTCAGGTGGCCTCAAGGAAGGATATGCTGCAGAACTGTCAAACCAAAAGAAGTTCTACTTCTGGAGACAATGTCCAATTTACAATGTGTCACAAAGGTACGAATCTTTGACCAAATGGTTGCAGCACAAATATCATCAATCGATGCTTTGGAAGAGACAACTGATGATGTAGTCATAGATCTGATGGAATGGTTCTTAGGACGACGAGGCAATTTCAATCCATTTTTTGAATAAATGAGCGAGATACAGTCAGTAATCCACTTAGCCAACATAACTTTGAAAACTGCAAAATCCCAAAGAATAAGGCACCACGCCTGGAACAACAAATTAATTTATTATCAAGCGCTTTTCATCTACACCAAATAGTCGAACTTCATCAGCTACAAGTACTTCATTCACAAGAAACAGTTTAACTAACCCTCTCAGTAAGTCACATGACATCCCAGCTCAAGTTACATGACATATCAGCTCAGTAAGTTACATGACACACCAGCTAAAAATTTAAAGTGCTAGTCACATCTATTTAAGAAATAACAGCATATATTTAGAATGGTCATGTTAATGTTTCTAAAATCCACAATTACAGAAAAATACAACCAGTACAACAACCACTGAATGAAAACCTATCCCCGAGGCTTATTGGGTTTCCAGCATTGAAGGATTGGCTAACTTCACCACTGGGCTTTAATGCACCTAATTCAGCACAAACAGGGAACTCGGCCAGGGATAAGGTGAATATTTCTGACTTGTTAAATATACTTGACCAGAATTTGTTAAAATATATAAAAAAATTGCACCTAGAAATTGAATATTTTCAGGAATGTATAAAACTTGAAATAGTACCTAAAGGGCTAAGAATCTGTCAGTATCCCACAGGTTTGGTCCCAGATTCGCAGTTTTATTTGGACTTAAGTTATTTAATCGACAGGGGATGGACTTGTTACACAATGTGCAAACACTACAACTTGTTTGCAGAGGAAATAACAGATGCAATTTCTGTACTGGGTGTTCAGATTAAAACTCACTTGGACTTTTGACCGTTATAGATAGGATTGTGCACGTATCTTTCAGAGTACAGACCAACACATTAACAAAATTAAACTAAAGTCAAGAAATTAGAAAGGGATCGTGCTCAGTACCTAAACGGGACTGCCTATCCACACACCCCTACATCACAAGCATGGAACATCAGAGGAGGTGGTGCCAACTATGGGCTCAGTGTCAATCACGCTAATAATGAAGGGAATAGCAAACAAGCTGTGTCTACACCCACTGACTGTGAGCAGGTTTCAAACTATGACTATGAAAGTCCAGAGCAAAATGAAACTGTGAGAAGGAGCGAGCATTTACAAAACCAACAAACACGCTCCAATTTAATGATAACCAGCACAACAGTAATAACCAGCTTCCTCTATAAACGCCACCAAAGAGGGTGTTACCAGAGGGAAATACCAGCACAAATGGAACCAATGGAAGAAGCACAACAAATGGAGGTAAACAACTCAGCAGAAATTAATGACATTACTTATGAAGTAAACCTTTGTTTATTAAAAATACTGAGGGTGTCTTTTATATTTACAACTATTCCACATTTGATGTGACTGTTGAACTTGCTAACATTTTGGCTAAGGAGCTGACCTTTGTTTCCTTGAGGAGAATGGACATTGCTAAATGTATTTTAGACCTGAAACTTTTTGTAAGAAAATTACATTTAAAAGCTATTCTAGGTAATACTAGTTTAGAGGACCAACAGTTTAGGATAGCCAGCTTGTTTAATCCACCACTGCATAACCTTTTGCATACTTTTGAACGAGTCTGTGAACTTGATTTCAGGATGTTACAGTCCACCGATAAAAAGTCCACAAGTAACTATAAGTAATGCGTTAATGCGTTAAGGTCAACTAATGTCAGAGTCATGAAACCAGATAAGGGTGGGGGGTAACTTAAGTAATGTGTTAATGCTTAATGCGTTAAGGTCAACTAATGTCAGAGTCATGAAACAAGATAAGGGTGGGGGGGTGGTATTCATGGATTCTGATGATTACGATAAGACTGAATCTATTTTGAATGCTGATTCTTAGCAACAAGTTTCATTAAATGAATACAATACAGCTAATCAACATACAAGAATTTACATTAATGACTTATACATTGAAGGAAAATTTGATGTAAATTTATACAACTACATGAAGATACTGACACCTATGGCACCAGTCATGTTCAGAGTCCCTAAAATTCATAAGGATCTACAAAATCCACCACTAAGGCCCATTGTAGATGGTAGAAATTCAGCTACATACGCATGTGCAAAAATGGTGGATTCAATGATGAAAAAAATATGTACAAACTGAGGCACAAATTTGCAGGGACTCCTGGACATTTCTTGAAAAAATTGAACTTGACTTCAACGCACAACAAGGTTTTCTTACAGTGGATGTAAGAGACCTTAAAACATCTATACCACACAACCTAGGAATAGAATGGGTGGAAAATATTCTAAGGAGCAAAGGCGCCCCAAGCACAGATATTTCCTTGGCTAAAGAATTGTTAGACATTATACTGTCCCAACAATTTCATTCATTTTAAAAAGAACTTTTATTTACAAACAATGGGAGTAGCAATGGGGTCACCTTGTGGCACCAGTTTTGCCAACTTAGTAATGGCTTATTGGGAACAACATCCAGGAAATTACCAGTCAAATAGTATATTTTACACGCTACCTGGATTTTTTTTGCTAATAAAAGGTAACGAACTGGTAGATGAAAAATGTGTGCATTATTTCAACACCACCACCCAATTTTTAGAATTCAACCACAACTTTCATGAATGTGAAATTTCCTTTCTAGATGTACAACTAAGAAAAAAACAACAAGGAGGGGAGATATGAAGCTTAAATCTTCAGGAAAAGTACAGTTTTGTACCTACCATAAATGTAGATGTTCGAAGATCCACATTGCTGCAGTCCTTACTTATGGGTAGTCCACTGTCCTCGGTCGGCCCGAATACCAAAGTATTAGGCTGACGTCGGTCATGGGCGCCTAGAACTGACATCAGAGCGTCAGGGTATAAAAGCGCATGACCGACGTCATATCCTCAGTCTTTTCTTGCCCCAGATGTCAGAAGGCCCTAAACATAGAGGCTACAGCCAAAAACAGAATACCTCCCAAAAGCATGTCCAACAACAACCGCCACCCAAACCATATAACCATAACAAACAGCAGTGGGGAAGGAGGGAGGGTAAATTGGACTGCAGCAATGTGGATCTTCGAACATCTACATTTATGGTAGGTACAAAACTGTACTATGTTCTTCATCTCACATTGCTGCAGTCCTTACTTATGGGTAGAATCCCAAAGCAACGGGAATGGGAGGATGGAAATATCATAAAGCATTAGGGGCTGCTAAAAAGCCCTGTAATATTGCAGTGGCAAACCCAGCCCTAGATTTAGAATAAAGAGGAAGGTGGTAATGTTTAGAGAAAGTATGTACTGAACTCCAAGTAGCTGCTTCCAACATATCTTTGTAGCTACCCTCTTAGAAAGGCAGTAGAAGTGGCAGTAGCCCTAGTGGAATGAGGTCTAACTCCAGCCGGAACCTCCTTACCATGATGGGAATAACAGAAAGAAATACAACTCCCAATCCATTTAGAAATAGTTTGTTTTGACACAGGTTTACCCTGAAAACCCAAAGCAAAAGAAACAAACAACTGCTGAGACCGTCTGAACTCCTTGGTTCTGCTCAAGTAATAACGTAACTGCCTGTGAATATCCTAAGTATGCAAAATCTTCTCCTTTATTTTGGGGGTTTGCATAAAAAGTAGGCAAATGAATAGTTTGATTTAAAGCCACACTAGAAACCACTTTAGGCATAAAGGAAGGATTAGTACGCAAAGATACCCTGTCCTTACGAAAAATTAGGAAAGGCTCCACTGCCATAAGGGCCTGTAATTCAGAAACCCTTCTTGCAGAAGTAATGGCCAACAAAAAAGCAGTCTTCCATGACAAATACTTTAATTCGGCAGTAGCTGCAGGCTCAAAAGGTTGTAGAGTAAGTTTTTCCAACACAAAATTGAGATCCCAAGCAGGAGTAGGAGCTCTACGTTGGGGTCTTATGTTCTTTGCCCCTCTAAGAAATTGCTTAAACACAGGATGAGAGAATAAAGGGGGATCACAATCATAGTGAGCAGAAATGGCTGCAGCATGAATCTTTATAGAGGAAAAAGACAAACCTTTGTCCAATAACTCAGTAAGGTATTGAAGAGAAGCACTTAAATTAGGCTTGGAAACATCAAAAGCCTTTGCTTTGCTCCAAATAAAAAATCTCCTCCATTTATCCGCGTAAACTTTCCTGGTACTAGGCCTTCTGGCCTCCAAAATAACATTCAAAACTTGTTGTGGAAGCTGAGACCCTCCAGGGTCTAGAACAGAATATGCCAGGCTGTTAGATGCAGAGACTGACTCCTGACATTGAGAAAGTGACTGCCCTCCTGAGACAAAAGATGTGGAATCAAAGGTAGAGGCCATGGAGGCTCCCTCACTAAACTCCTCAGAAGTGGGTACCAGTGCTGTCGAGGCCAATCCGGTGCTATCAGAATCATGGCTGGCTTGTCTTGCCTGGCTTTCAAGAGTACCTTGGGTAGGAGAGGCAGAGGTGGAAAGGCATAGACATGAAGATTGCTCCAACTGAATGACAGAGCATCCACTTTCCAAGCTGTGTGATGAAACTTTTTTGTGCAAAACTTTGGCAACTGGAAATTTAGTGGAGAAGCGAACAGATCTATGTCTGGAGTTCCCCATAACACTGTCAACTGCTGGAATACATGAGGATCCAATTTCCACTCGTGAGGATCCACTATTTGTCTGCTCAACACATCTGCTAAGGAGTTCTGTGCTCCTGGCAGAAACCTTGCCTGAAGATTGAGTTGTAAACTGAGAGCAGTCTCCCACAAAATCATCGCTTGCCTGCAAAGAGGGTATGAATGAGTTCCCCCTTGCTTGTTGATGTACCACATGACAGTTGTGTTGTCTGTTTGAATCAACACCTGCCCTGGATGAAATAAATCCTTGAAGGCCATTAATGCAAACTGGACCGCTAACATCTCTTTCAAGTTGATATGCAAATGTTGAAGTCTGACAGGCCACGTGTCTTGCACCCATTTTCCATTGAGGTGTGCTCCCCAAGCCTTGTCCGAGGCATCTGTCGTTAGAATCTGACTCGCCTCTGGTCGGGTCACAGAGAGTCCTTTGTTTAGGTGACATTCCTGAGCCCACCACAAAAATTCCTTCTGAATGCAAGGTATTATCTGAATGACAGTGTCTAGATCTTGGCAGTGTTGTGTCCATACATTTTGAGATACCATTGAAGCTTCCTCATATGCAGTTTGGCATTGGGAAGCACCAGAATACAAGATGCCATGAACCCCAAGGCTTGAAGGACTGTCCTTGTAGTCAGCCTGGACTGTAGAGACATTTGATGGAAATAAAGAGAAAGGCTTCTTTGTTTGTCCGGGGTCAAAAAGGCCATCTGGGAAGCTGTATTCAGTCTCACACCCAGAAAGCACATGTCTTGAGAGGGTACTAGACTGGACTTTGTTTCGTTCACAGAATACCCTAGGCATCTTAACACTGCCATCACATACTGTAGATGATGAAGAAGTTCGTCCTTCTCTTGAGCAATAATCAGGCAATCGTCCAAATAAGGATAAATCTGAATTCCTCTTAACCTGAAAAGGCTATCACTGGAGCCAGAACCTTTGTGAACACTCTGGGCGCAGTAGATAAGCCAAAGGGCAATGCAGAGAACTGATAATGTAAATTTCCAGCTCGAAAACGCAGGTACCTCCTGCAACTTGGCCTGATAGGAACATGAAGATAAGCCTCTTTGAGATCCAGAGTTACCATCCAGTGATCTTTTCCCAACAGAGGTAAAAGCTGTTGTAACGTCAGCATCTTGAACTTTGGAATGTCCAGATAAGTGTTGAGGATAGATAAATCCAAAATTGGTCTCCATGTGTTCCCTTACTTTGGAACTAGAAACAGGCGAGAATAAAATCCTAGGCCCACTTCTGAAAGAGGAACTGGCTGTATAGCTCCTATTTGAAGAAGTAAAGAAATCTGTTTGTGAGCCTCTATCCTTTGTCGAGGAGGAACGTCTGGCATACCTTTGAAAGGAGGTAATGTATGGAAATAAAACTTGTAGCCTCGGTTTATAATGTCCAACACCCATTTGTCCTGGGTGACCAAAAGCCAATTTTGCTTGAAAAGTGCTAACTTTCCTCCCAAAGGAGCTGCCAGGCAAGAGGAATCCGGCAGCTGAAAATGCAGGTCATTGGGTCTGCTTACGAAAGGACTGACCCCTGCCCTCACCTGCAGACTGTGCAGGCGAACTCCATGTTCTAGGTCTGAAGGAACTCTGAGCTCTGCCCCTACCATGTCTAGATCTGCCCCTAGACTGAGAATCAGAAGAAGGGTACGTCCATCCTTTAGCAGGCCAATTTCTACTAAACTTTGGAGGTTGCACCTGCAAAAAATCTTTAACAGTCTGCATAGACTTAGCCTTGTCCTCCATTTTCTTTAATACAGACTCCACAGGAGGACCAAACAAAACTTCAGACTGTAAAGGAGCATCCAGAATTCTAGTCTTAACATGCTCTGACAAATTCTGATCCTTAAGTCAGGCGTGCCTTCGAATAACTGAACCAGTGGCCGCCACCCTAGAAGAAGCCTGTACAGCATCAAAGCCACACTGCAAAGAATGCTTGCCCACCTGTTCAGAGACATGTACCAAATCTTGCAACTCTTTACACTCTATACCCTCTGCTAAAGCATCCACTTTAGATTTCAGCTGAGAAAGGAGGAAATTTTGATATTTCAACATATGAAACTGGCAATTTAAAGCCCTCATTGCCAACGTAGAAGAAGTATACACCTTCTTACCCCATCTATCCAAAGCTCTAGCCTCTTTATCTAGAGGAACCGGATTTTTTACAACAGAAGCTCTAACACCCTTAGGCCCCTGACTAATGGTTTCTGGGTCTGCTCTAGGACTTTTATACAGATACTTATGAGCCTCAGGCACCCTGTAATACCTGTCCGGTTTGACTGGCGCAGGAGGCACAGAATCTGGATTAAGGGAAGCCTCCGAGAAAACATCTTGAACAATATCCAAAACTGGAGGAATAGCTAAGGGCCTATGCTGTGGTAGAAACAAGAATTCCCTAAGCCTTTTCCGGGAATCAGAGAAATCCTGTCCTTCCCACTTAAAATGTTCCCTCATGGAATGTAAAGTTTCTGAAAATGAAAAATCCTCAGGGGGAGAAGCAGAAGGAGTGGAATCCTCTGCATCAGAATCCGAATAAGTAGGAAAATCTTGCATGTCTTCCACAGAAGACTCTGAATCATCTGAGGCCTGTTCCAAACTTTCCAACTCTGTCTCTACCCTGGGCCTCTTATCAGGAGGGGGCATAGAACCCCTAATTAAAGTAATCAAATCTTCTGCCATTTTAAGCATGTGCTTTTAGGCACAGACCCTGAGGAACCAGGACTGACACCAGAGGAAGACAAAACAGACCTGCCCTTAGAAGGAGCCTTAGAGATAGTAGCAGAAGGCCTAACCACCCTAGCTACAGTAGGGAGAATAGTAACCTGAGAGGCCCCTTCAGCTTGACCTGACTCCTGAGAGGCCACCTCTTGCAAAATCAAAGTTTCCCCCTGAGTTTCAACAGGAACTTCAGCCGGGTCCACCTGCTCCCCTGTAGCCTCTAAAGGACCGGCGTCCGAAACGGACGAATCATCCTGCCTAAGCTTTACAGATTTGTCTTTGTGCTTCTTAGTGGAAGCGGGTGTCGGAGGATCCGACGGCATATTATAATTACACCTTTTGCCAAAGACTAACCTAGCGCAATCTAATCTCCGTTTTATAGTGCGCTTATTGAACCTAGCACAAAACCGACACCCTACTACGTCGTGCTCCGGTCCCAAACAAGGTATACAAAGCGAGTGGTAATCCCTATGTGGTATCTGTTTCCCACAAGAAATACAATTATTCACCTTTTCTGACATCCGGTAAATAACTGAGGCAAGAAAAAACAAAAATACTCCCCAACGGGGTACTTAGCCCAACTTGGTATCGGTCTGAAACTTCGAATTCGAAAAATCTCAGAACGCCGAACGGCACTTGCAACGCTGCTTCTGCATCGGACCATGCGGCAAAAAAGACTGAGGATATGACGTCGGTCATGCGCTTTTATACCCGGACGCTCTGATGTCAGTTCTAGGCGCCCATGACCGACGTCAGCCTAATACTTTGGTATTCGGGCCGACCGAGGACAGCGGACTACCCATAAGTAAGGACTGCAGCAATGTGAGATGAAGAACATCCAACTTATTCAAACGCATTCTTGCACTACACAAGTGCCCATCCATACCACCAAAAAAGATCAGTGATTAAAGGGAAACTCATACGGGCTGCTAAAATGGTAACTACTGAAATGGATTTCCACAATGAATGTGAATTTTTAAAATAAATGTTTATCAGAAGAGCCTACCCAACCTCATTACTGGATAACTTAATAGATGAAGTCAGGTCCAAAAGCCATAATGGTTTTGACAGGCCAATTTTAAACATAATTCAGACTGTAAACATTTCTTCCCCAGATACTATGCAGTCAGAGGAATCAATACATGCAGTAACAACAACAACTCTTGCTTCAGAATGTAACTTTAGTCTAGGTTTTGTCATGACATTTAACTTGGACTTTAGCTACATTAAAGATATAGTTTGCAAAAACTGGAATATTCTCAAGGAAGACAAGGAATTAGTAGCAAAATTGGGGCCTTCTCCTAAATCTATTTTGAGAAGAGCTACCAATTTTAAAAATCTGCTCGAACAAAACACTAAATCCAACTCAATTTATGCAACTCAGTTTATGCAGGAATGAAGCAATGTGGGAATTGCCATTGCTGTAGGTACATGGGCGTGGGCCTCACAACAATAGTGAACAATAATAAGATAACCTGTAGAATGAAACACAACTACAACTCTATAATGGTGGTTTGTTTAGCCAAGTGTCAGTTGTGTGAATCATTCTACATAGGCAAAACAGAAAGAAGGCTTAAGGACAGAGTTTACAAACATTTATATAGTATCATAGACAAAAAAATGGAAAATGCTTTGGGAAAGCATATCTTTATGAATCCTGAACACACATTTAAATTTCGAGTTATAGATCAGGTGGCACAGAATCCTAGGGGAGGCCCCATTCAGTTAGAACTCGAAAGACTAGAACTTATTTGGCAAATTCGATTAAATCCCTACAACCACCCAGGACTCAATGATATGTGTTCCCTAATGTGTATTTTGAAATTGAAAAAATCTAATGAGATAGTACTGGGGACCTTTCCCCTAAATATACTTTTACATTTTTAAGCTTTATACTCATATTCACTGTCCTATTAAATTGTTGGACAGAAGTTTAACATATTTTGGTTTTAACTAGTGTAATTTGGGATTTTAGAAATATCAACATGGTCATTTTAAATATATGCTGTTATTTCTTAAATAGATGTGACTAGCACTTTAAATTTTTAGCTGGGATGTCATGGGACTCACTGAGCTGGGCTGTCATGTGACTTACTGAGAGGGTTATTTAAACTGTTTCTTGTGAATGAAGTACTTGTATCTGATGAAGTTCGACTATTTGGTGTGGATGAAAAGCGGTTTATAATAAATTGATTTGTTGTTCCAGGCATAGTGCCTTATTCTTTGGGATTTTGCAGTTTGTCTTGCATTTCGTTGGAATAACTTTGAAAATTACTTAACCTAGCCAGTTAGGTGAGAAAGAAACAAATAGCTAGTCAAACTTTCTCTACTGTTTTGTTCTATGAAGGCAGAACTGTAGTTGCATATGAACATCAAGCAGATGCAAATTATATTCGCCTTTGTTAGAAAAGTTCAGAAAGAAGACTGGCAATTGTATCAACTGGTTAATATTAGTCTCTGTGGCTACCTTAGGTATAAAGCATGGATTGGTACAGAGAGACACCATCTTTGTAAAAAATGATTTAAGGTGGTTTTGATGATAAGACCTGAAGCTTGGAAATACTTCCTGCCTGAATTAACTACCAACAAGATGATTTTCCACAAAACGAATTTAATTTCACAATCATTAGCTAGTTTAAATGATTTTTTAGTTAGTTCTTGAAGAATAACAGTCAGATCCCATGGTGGAGTAGGATCGGTTATCGGGGGTCTAAGCAAAAAATCCCTTTCATGAAGGCTTTGCATAATTTAGACATAGCAAGGGAGCCAAAAACATCTCCAGCATGAAATTTTGAAATGACTGCCAGCTGAAATTTTATAGTTGAAAAAATAGCCCCTTCCTTGAAAAGAGAAGTAAGGAAGAGAAAATGGCTGAAATATGGCTGAAGCTGGGGCTGAGAAAGGGTCTATATCCTCTTTGGAAGCCCAAACAACACATTTTTCCATTTGCTTCGATACAATTTTTTAGTAGAAGCTTTCTGAGAAGCTAAAACTATGTCTCAAACAAGGGAAGCAAGCCTGGACTTTTGTAAAATTACTGAAATTGGAGTTTCCAAGCAGTCAGTTTGAGAGCAAGAAGACTGGGGTGCTGATTCCCTGAAGGATGAGAGAGGAGGTCCTGTCTGGGCTCCAGAATCCAAGGGAGACATTTTTGATGAGACTAAAGAAAGGGGAACCATACCTGACAAGGCCAATAGGGGGCAATGAGGATTACTGAACTCTTCAGCCAACTGGCTTTCTGCAGAAACTTCAGGATCAGTGGTAGAGTGGGAGATAAGCACAAAGGAGACCACAGGGACAATTGTGAACTAGAGCAGGAGGGGGTTTAAGAGCAAAGTACCTGCACTTGTTGTTTTAGGGGAATGCAAACAGGTCACAGCAAGGCTGGCCCCAACAACCAAAAATCAAATTTGACACTGACTGATTGAGGGATCAGAATGAACCTGCTCAGTTTTTCTGCTAGAACTTTGTTTTTTCCCAGTACATGTGTTGCAACTAGAAAGTGGTCGGAAGATATCGCCCATTTCCAGACCCTCATGGCATCTCTGCATAACGGGCAAGAACATGTTGCTTCAGCTTGTTGATATACCAGACTACTGACATGTTGTCAGTGTGTATTGCTATCATCCCACAGGGGAGGCTGTCCTGAAAGGCTTGCAACATTAAAATATCTGCTCTCGTCTCCAAGATGTTGATATGCAATCTGGTCTCCGAGGAAGGCCATGTGCCTTGGATCTTCTTTTCCTTGAAATGCCTCCCCTCCACCCTAGCTGGGAATCGTCCGTGGTCACTGTGGCCGTAGGGGGGGGGGGGCAGAACGGTCTACCCAGGAACAGATATTCTGAATGAATCCACCACTGAAGATGACATCTGCAAACCAGAGTCAACTTGATAGGAACAGATAAATAATGGTAAAGAACAGAAAATTCAACGGCCACAGTCCACTGGAGGACTCACATAAAGAACTTTGCTAAAGGCACTAGGACAATGGCAACTAACACAGAGCCAAGGGCTTGAAGTATCAATCTCACCAACAGAGACAGTAAAGAAATTATCAGTGTCTCAAGAACACTATGCTGTGTGAAGGTAAAGAAGCTATCTGATGTGTTGTATCCAGGAATTCCAACCTCAGCACAAGGGAGAGGTTCAATTTGGCAATGTTTACGGTAATTCCCAGGTAGCTTAAGATCTAGAACAAACAGCCCCTGGCCTGAAGTAGTGGATGCCCTATGTCACCTGGTGGATAGCCAACTGGCTCACAGACAGGACCCAGGAAGTTGGAATTGGGAGTCCACCAATACAAAGAGGCCAGTCACAAGTGGAGTCCCTAAGGGATCAGTCCTTGGACCTCTCCTTTTTGGCATTTACTTCTCAGAGGTCAAGGCCAATGTCAGTGGTATCAGGCTGAATAAATTTGCAAATGACTGCAAATTTGGAGCTGTCACTGAATCTCACACTGACACAAATGTTCTCCAGGAGGGGCTGACACAGACAAATAACTGGTGCCAGAGCCATGGACTAAAACTAAATGCCAAGAAATGCATAATAGTATCCTTTGGGAAGTCATCCATCCCTGGTAACTATCATACTGACAACACACCCCTTAGAGTTGACCCAGTAGTCGGGGACTTGGGGGGACACATAGATAGTAATCTAGCCTTTGACCATCATGTGTCTACAGTGGTGAGGAAATCATTCTATATTGCCCAGATTATAAACAAAGGCATGGCATCTAATTCCAAGGAAGTCATTGTTCCACTGTATTCAGCATTCATCAGGCCTATCATGGAGTACAATGCCCCCTTTGGTATGTACCGAACCAGGCATATCCAACAACTAGAAAGTCCACAGAGGTTCCTCACTAAAAGAATGTCCTATGCAGGCCACCTCAAGGCCCTATCCCTGTATCCTGTCTCCTACAGGCTTTTGAGGGGAGATCTATGCCTGGCATACAGGGCATTGCCAGACCCCACTCTGATGGCCCTCCTGCACATCCACAAAACAAACAGTACCAGAATTACTCATTCTAATGACTTAAACCTTGCCTGTAATATAAATAGGACCTGCTGGAGAGATAGGCATGTATCCCAGAGACTACCAAGTCTAGGGAAAAGGCTCCCCATCCATGTGAAGCAGAGTTCCTCCTTAACCCTATTCAAGTGCAACTTGGACAACTGGATGGGAAACTGGAAATTCATCCCTTGTTTGGCACCTATGTCTCTAATGGACACAGGTAACCTGTAAATGGTTCATCTCCCAATCCCCTGCTTACACTTATCAAGGTTATCAAAACTTGCCAGAGATCTGGGATGGGTGGCTAGGCTTAAAAGCCCCTTGTGGTCGTTAGCCTAGTAAACTCCTATGAACCTATGAATCTATGAGCAGTGAGAACCCAGTCATCTGAATACAGAAACACCTGGAATCCTTTCAGCCTCAGGTGAGCTGCCACTACTGCCATACATTTAGTAAACATCCTGGAGGCTGTTGTGAATCCAAAGGGCAGAGCTCTGAACTGGTTATGACTGGCTCCCAGCTTGAAGCGCAAATGAATGTGTATTTTGATGTGATAGCAGGCGTCCTAAAGGTCTATCAAGCACATCCCATTGTCCTTGCACAGCAATGGTAGAAAAGACTGAACCATAACCATCTGAAACTTTGACTTCTTTACATGCTGACTAGATTGCTCAGATCTAGGACATGTCTTTGGTCCCTCGTTTTCTCTGGCACCAAAAAGAAGCAGGAGTAAGTTCTAAATCCTCTTTGTCCAGATGGGACCTCTTGGATGACTCTTATTTGCAGTAATTTTTGAATTTCCAGTACTGCATGCTCCCACTGATGGGTGGAATATAAGGGAGCTTCTTTTGTTCCATCAGGTGTGAAAGGGAAAAGGGAAAATAATAACCTCTGGATATTATGTTTAACACCCAGACATTTGTTTCTAGAGTGGTCCAGGCATCTAAGTGCAGGGAACAATGACCCCAAACGGTCTCCAGAGACCACCAGAGATGGACAGCTGGGCAGCACTTCATGGACAGCTGGGCAGCACTTCAGAAGTGCTGATAGGTCTTGTCAGACAAAAGTTCTCTGAAGCTCTGATTTTGCAGACCCCCTCTGCCTCTGCAAAATTGAAAGGGAAGGGAGGAGATTAACAGCAGCAAAAAGGATAAGAAATTAAAGATAAGAAAGAATAGGTATAAGCCAAAAAACACTAGACTTATCATAACCCCAAAATGAGACCGGGAATCCACGTCATACCAGCTGGGAAAGCAAATGAGACCTGGGAAAGATACAGAGATGGTGGAGCATTGTGGGTACAGGGCACAGCTCAAGACTAGGATCAAAGTCTAACGCATGTAGCTGAGTCGGATCTGAGTGTTGGCTCCATAACCCAATAATGAGGAAGAATGAAAAGGGCAACATCAGATTTACTGTTAAGCTTGCAGTTGTTAGAGGGAAACATTACTTGCCCAAGTACACCACTCTATTTAGAGCCATGGGAAGGTCACTTTTTCCATGGTTCATTAGGACTTTAAAGGGGGCAGGGAGACAAGTAGGAGGAATATAGCCTAATAACTAATGAATTTAATGACACACTACCTTGTGTATGCCCATCCAGAGATTGAGACAAGCACAGAGGGAAGGCAGCAAAGAGAAAGACCCAGCCAATACCCATACCTTCAACAAATGCTGGTGGTGTGTCTACTTCTAGGAAGAACTAGGTAATGGCAGGAGGCCTGAACCTTAGCAGCAGCTGTCAGAAGGTACTGGACATTTTGCTGGAAGGAGATATTTCAGGGGAAAATATGGTTGGTAGCATAAAGTATAATTCCAAGAAAGAGCTATCAAAATATACCTGACTTCCTCTACAAAGAGAAGTTGGAAGGATCACAGGGAGCTGAGACATGTACAGCTCTTAGATTTCACCTTATTGGAGTTGAGTGAGGTAACCAGAGGCACCACACTCTCAAAGCTAGAGGGAGGCTTGATAATGGAACAAGGAGTTACAGTACAGAGGATGGACTCCTGATATGATAAAGCAGCTGACAGCCTTGAGAGCCTACCATACTACACAACATTCTTTTCTCAGGCCAGTTAGGCAAGATGTGTACAAAAAGGGAAGGTTATTGAAATGTGTATTGTCCATGCACTGAAAAAGATGTGAGCGAGTATTGCAAAACATGCCAGGTGTGTTACAGCTTCAACAAGGCAAGAAATAAAGCAATGGTTGTTTTGCTGACAGGAAACCACTTTAGAAGATAACCATGGGTACTTTGTGGTATCCCAAGCACAGGCAAGAGGTATATCTTGATTCTGGCATGCCAAGCCACAGGTATTCTGAAGCAGCTGCTCTGCCCTCTGATGAGGCTGAAAAAAATGAAACATTTTCTGTTGAAAATTTTCAGCAGGATGGATTTTCCTTGCAAAATAATAATTGATAGGTTAACATTATATCAGACCTACTGACTGGTTTCTGGAAGAGCTGTGAAGTAAACGAGCTAAAAAATATTTCTGGAGACATTTTATTCTGTTCTTCTAACTATACAAACTGTATTTGTAGATGACTTTACATGGGAGTGGAACATTCACTTCTCATTAATGCAGAGAAATGCCTCAACAACCCTCAGTATTTTTTCACCACTTCAGCTAATGTATGACCACAATGTGAAGGTGCCTTAATATGTGATGTGTGGGAAAGTTAATAGGATTCTCACAAAGAGCCTGTTGTGGACTGTGCTGAATTTTAGAAGTAGGCTTGGGGAGATTAGATGGGCAGCATAGCAGCATCTAAAACAAGCACAATAGCATCAAAATATCTAACATAGCAGGTCAGTGACAACCCAAAAGCATAAAGCTGAACAAGTACAGTGCAGTGGTGTAAATAAATTTACCACAACAGTAAATGTTTGAATAGATCACTGTTGCAGTAGCATATAAATATATAGAACACATCCTACCAAGAATCAGACTTCCAGCCCGTATAAAAAAGCTTTTGCACTACTTTTTCATTCACCATACATCTGAGGGAGCATGAGACTTCACAAGTGTAAAAGGAGAGGTGCAGGCATGAAAATTCAAGTTTTCTTGCATCAGACTAAATGAGGCTGAAGCTAAGAGGTGTACATATGTCTTGGGAGAAAAGAAAAAAGGGAACAGAGAAGATGAATTTGCAAAGGGGGTGTATATACAATAAGAAACGTGAAGAATTATCAGACAGAACAGAAACAAGGGGGTTGGAGGGAGGGTTGCACTACTTCAACAGCAATCTATTCTAGAATCTGCTACTATAGAAAGTTTACTTACACAACTGTACTATGTTCCTCAACAGATGCTGGCAACATACAGCTATATGGGAAGACTGCCAAAAATGGCAAGGGAAGATTACTTGGGGTCAGAGTCTAGGATCCATTGAAGCATATCCCAGCAGACCCTGATCTAGTCCTAGAAAAGGAGTCAACCTTGTAAACATGTGTACAGAAGATAAAACAGCAAGCTCTAGAACAGATCTAAAGTCCACTCTTTTTCGGCCATTGTTCTAGAAGAATGAGCCTTAGTCTTGAAAGGCAGGGACAGACCACGGTGTGAGAAGCACAAATGAACAGAGTCCGGCGACCATTTAGAAACTGGCTGTTTTGACACCGGTTGTCTTTTTTTCTTACCATTAAAAGAAATGAAGAGATGGTTTGAAGCTTTAAAGTCTTTTGTTCTATCAATGTAGTATTTGATTTGTCTGTGAACATTCAAAGTATGCAAAATTCTGTCTCTTCTGATTTTTGGTTCTGGAAATAAAACAAGAAGATGAATGAACTGATTTACAGTAAATTCCATAGCCACTTTAAGCATGAATGAAAGATTGGTTCTTAAAATTAAGCCGTCCTTATGAAAAATGAGGAAGGGTTGAGTCACCATTAGAGCCTCCAACTAAAAAATTTACCTAGCCAAAGTCAGAGCAATGAGTTGACCAGTTTTCCATGTTAAGAGCATCAAATAAGCAAAATGTGCTGGTTCACAAGGTCGAAGAGCAAGACATCCAATATGGCTGCACACCGCTCAACGGCTAAATTTCAAAAAATGGTACAAAGAGATCAGAGCATGCAGGGAATACCTGAGATTTTCTACTGTACCAGAGAAACTGGAAGGAATAGACTGTATTAATTTTAAGAAAGCACAAATAACCAACTGGACTGTTATCCCACAGCAGGATTTGTTAATTGAAGGAGTGCATTGTGTGTATGCTCCAAACTGGCCATGAGAAAATGGCCAGGGCAGAGAAGAAGCAAATTTATCCTAGCAATAAGGGAATATCGAGAGGTAGGTGTGAGATTCAAGGTGTTGTATTTAGCTGTCTTTAGAATTTTTTTTTTCCCTGGAGGATCAAAGTAATTTTTTGATGCAGAACAGGCTAATGAGAAAATACAAAAGTTTGCCCAACAAAAAGTGAGCCATCAAACAGAAGGGAACTTCTTCTTTTGGGTGCTCCTGTTAGGGGTCACCCACAGCAGATCATCTGTTTCCATTTCTTCCTGTCCTCTGCATCTTGCTCTGTCACAACCACCACCTGTTATGTCCTCTCTCACCATATCCATAAACCTTATTGCCAGTTCTTTGTCTCTAAAACATATAACAAGAAGACTGGGGTTTTCATTTAGATGCTTTAATACATAGAAACACATCAGGATGTATAGCAGCATCATTAAATACAAACGAACTAGTTAACAGACAGACCTTACATACCTACATACATACATACATACTTACATTTCAAGGGCTTACTACAAAATGGCAGTCAGGCTCACACATCCTCAGTATTTATACACTTGTGCAAGCCGTTGAATACCTTCTTAAAGGTATATACACACATACTGATCTACATCTTCCCTCTTAAAAAGATTGCCCTTTACACAAAACAATATCAGAGACAGACATGCATTACTATACACATTGGAAACAAAACACAATATTCATGTCCAAGTTGCTTCGTATCTGCAACAGGGTGTAGAGTTTCAACCATATCTCCTAACATAATAGTTGGGACTAAATTTAGCAACAGGGACGGTCTGCGGTACACAACTCGTATCAGGAACTTATGGATTCATCACAGGAACAAGAATGTTGTTTGGAATTTCCTCTGAAAATGGAACACCAGACAACTCACTCTGAGATAAAGAGTCTTTCTCACACCTGTGTGCTGTGGTATGGGTTCAGACACAGGTCTCAAATGCTTTCAATTCCACCTAAAAATTGCTCCTTCTGATTCCACAATGTACGATCTCGGCTCTGGACCAATATTCTTCATGACACCAATCCGATCATAACCTTTGGACGTCTGCATCCCTACCACTCCCTCTAGCAATGGATTGAGCAGTTTGCTGGTCTTATTGTAGTAGGACTTCAGGGTTAGGCATTTCTTCAAAAGATTGACTTTCACTGATCTGTTGTTCTTGACACATGGAACCAACAATTGACTACTGATTGGTAATATGGTTCTGGTTTGTTTCAACAGAAGTGACTGAGTAGGTGAACCAAGATGCTTATCAGGAGGAACATTTCTGAGATTCAAGATATTTAGGAAAACATCAATATTATCTCATTTGCGTTGTCGCCTCACAGTAAGACGCTGTCCGGTTTGATTCTCTGCTAGAGCGTCTTCTGAGTGGAGACATGCGTGAATGGGCGTACTTTCGTTGAAGGTAGTGGGTCAGGGCTGGTAACTCGGCACATAAAAATCAACTACCAATCATTAGCGGACCAAAGTTCCGCTGTGGCGACCCCTAACCGGGAAAAGCCGAAAGACACAAACAAACAAATCAATATTATCTCGTTTAGACCTCTCAAGTAACTGTTCTGCACTTTGCACTGCACATTTTGCCAAACCATTTGACTGAGGGTACTCTGGACTACTTGTGACATGAGTAAAGTCCCATTCTTCAGCAAATCTTTTGAACTATTGGCGTGTAAACTGCTTGCCATTGTCAGAAATAACTTTGTGTGGACTACCACATACAACAAAATTATGTTTCATCTTAGTAATGACAGTACTGGATGCTAGATTGGGAAGCAGGTCAATCTTGAACCAAGTGGAGTAAGAGTCTAATAATACCAAGTAATGTTAACCATTCCACTCAAAAATATCTGTGGCTATTGTCAACCATGGCAGTTCCAGAATATGATTAAGCTGAAGTGGTTCCTTCTGTTGATGTGGCTTTGTACTATTACACACTGAACATGATAAAAGTGCTCTCTCAATGTCATGTGACATAGAAAGCCAACATACTAGGGGTCTCGCCCTTGCTTTGATAGAACTGACTCCTGGGTGACCATGATGCAAGACAGTAATGTACTCTGATTGCAAGGACTTTGGAACAATTACTTTTGGACCTTTCATAATGACAACTCTGTCAACCAAAATCTCATCTCTGTATGGAAAATAAGGTTGCACTTCTTGAGGTAAACTAGATTGCTATGATGGCCATCCTTGATTGATAAAGTGAATGAGCCTTTGTAAAACTGGAGCCATGGTTGTATGATCTCTCAGCTCATTAAGACATGTGGAAGAAAATGTTTTCATTTTCATGACTTCAAAATCAAGGTTCTCATTCTCATGCTGTTCTGTGGTATTTCTGGGTGATCTGGATAATATATCAGTTTGATAAAAAAGTTTGCCTTTCTTGTAGACAAAATTGAAATTGTACTTTTGCAATCTCAGCATCATACATTGCAGTCCAGCTGGAGCTGAATGCATAGGCTTTCTCAAGACTGTGACTAATGGTTGGTGGTCTGTTTCCATCTGGATAGGTCTATCATATGCAAAATCAGAGAAATTCGAACATGCAAACCCAATTGCCAAAAGCTCTTTCTCGATCTGGGCATACTGCATCTCAGTTTGGGTAGGAGTTCTCGATGCACAGGCAACAGATTGATTGTCTTGTAGAATGACTGCATGTAAACCAAATTTCAAAGCATCATAGAAAAGTATTACTGGCTTGATAGTATCATAATATGAGTGTTGATGGATTAGCAATTTTCTGTTTCAGGACTTCAAATGCTCTTTGGTGTTGTTCTAACCAAGACCAGGATACATCTTTACATCTCAGCTCTCTGAACAGTGCTGATAGTTGGCTCAAGTCTGGAATGAACTTGCCAAATTAGTTGACCATGCCAAGAAAAAGTTGCAGGATTTGAACATTGTCTGATGCTGGCATCTCGAGAATGGCTGTTTGTTTTGAAGAGTCTGGTCATAAGCCTGCACTTGTGACTAAATGGCCAACATAAGTAACTTCTTGTAGCCTGAATTTGCATTTCTGTGCACTGAGCTTAAGATTCACTTGAAATGCCCTTTCTAGAACTTTTCTGAGGTTTCTGTCATGTTCAGCTTCATCATGCCTTCCTACCAGTATGTCTACTATAACAGCACAAGGATACCCTGAAAAGTTTGCTCCATCATTCGTTGAAAGACTTCACTTGCAGAATTTATCCCAAATGGCATTCTCAAAAATCTGTACCTGCCAGAGTACTGAATGTAGTGAGCAGTGATGATTTCTTGTCAAGCTGAAATTTGCCAAAATGAACTCTTTGCATCCAAGACAGAAAAAATAGTGGCATTTGGCATCAAGGCTGTGACTTTGACTGTGCGCATAGGATGATGAGATATTTTTAATGCTTTGTTTAAATCTCGTGGCTCAATACATATTCTGATGTCATCTAAGCTTTTCTTATGAGCTACCACCATGGAAGATGCCCATTCAGTTAGAGTTTCAACTTGACAAATCACAACTTGTCGCACCATTTTATCTAACTCGGCCTTTACTCTGTCTTGTATGGCTATTGGAACTTTTCATGCTAGCCTGATAACTGGACTGACCTCTGGGTCTAACTTCATGGAGTACACAACTGGAAGCTTGCCTAATTTGTCTTCGAAAAGATCAGCATAGGTAGAAAAAAATGTACTGGGCAAAATTAGAACAGTGGTCTTTTAAGCTAACATGATGGACTTCCTTATTAAATGAAAGTAACCCATTTTCAAAGCGTCTCTGAGCCCTAATAATGACTGGACGTGCCTCTTGACCACATAAAAAAAAAGTCGTAGCTTCTCCCAGCAGAGTAACATGAAAGCACTACTGAGTCTTCGGTTTGAATTTCTTCACCTCCATAAGCAACAAGTGTTGCACACATTGCAAATCAAGCCTTTCACCTTTACATACTCTGGCAAATGTTTCTGCTGATAAGACATTGTACTTAGAACCTGTGTCTACTTTGAGCTCTATGGGTTTGCCATTTATCCGAACAGTAGAATATACTTCATTCTTTGCATTAAATCTACTGCATTGACTGTTTCATGAAGCACTGACACACCGTCAACAACGAGTAGGCTTGCCACTGTCTAACTGATCAACTCATTTCTTAAAATGTTCCCTTTTAATAAAAGAATGTGGGCCATTTGATTTATAAAATCTTTTGAAATTATTCAATTTTATTACATTTGTGGCATTGTTGACCAAAAGCTAAATATTTTTCCCTTCTAGATTCATGGCTTCCACCGCAATTACGAAAGTTGGCAATGAAAGTAAGTTGGGGCCCATGCTTGTGCTGACTCACTCTTATGCTTCACTGAGACTGTGCGAAGTCTGGAATGTGCTGGAAAGTTCTGGAGTTTACCAGTGAGTGCTGCAGGGGTTACAGCTGCCATGTGCCTGGGCCCGCTTCTTTTAACAACATGCTGCATACTATCAACATGAGCTTTATTATTGTGTCTTCTAGAGCCATTCTCATTTGTAAGCATATCTGTGTGCTTTTCTGCGAGACCGTATATCTGACAAATGTCAACGACCTTATTCAAAGTTTAATCACTGTCACAAAGCAAAATCGTTCTCACAGCATCATCTTTTATACCACACACACACACACACACACACACACACACACACACACACACACACACACACACACACACACACGTCTGTCCTTTATCAATTCATCTCTTAAGTCACCAAATCTGCATATTCTAGCTTTACTTCACAGGTCAGTTATATATGCTGCAAAAGTTTCACCAGGCTATTGATCCCTTGTATAAAATAAGTGCCATTCCATTGTAACATTTGTCTGGGGGGTTACACACTTCTCTAAATTTACATTTTAAGCACTCTGGGTCCTCCCTTGACTCGGTCTATACAACAATATGATGGTTCTCCCCCCACTCCTGTACAGATAGCACGTGCATATATACAAATGAGCACTCCCTTTCTATGCCTTCTGACCCAGCTAAATTAAGTAGAATAAATGCCTTTGTACGGTCATCTTTATCAGAAAATGCAGCCCATATGAAAATGTTGCACTCGCGCTCAAACACTCTCCAGTTCTCAGCAATATTACTGTCAAACACAATCTGTCTGCAGTGCCCACAAAGTATACACAAGCACACTGAAAATAGGGCCCTTGTAATTATGTACGAACAAACAGTTTTGTGAGCTTGTAATAACATCCAAATGCACAATAAACTCTTAGAAATACTGTACTTAGCAAAATATACCCCATAATGGTTGTACTCTGTGAAAACAGCTTTACTGTAACACTCACAAACATGTGAACACTTTATATACTTCTGATAACTCGGTTATCTTTGCTTAATATGAAAATACATGTGCTTTGCTAACATGCAGTCACTTCCCCTTATTTTATTTGTTTTATGCAATTCAGACTTTATTTCAAACATTTTCCATAGTAATTCAAATATTTTTATCAATATCGTACATATCTGCTTATGCGAAAATTATTTAGAACTTTCGGTAGGACTCATTTCATATTATGAGAAAAGAAAAACTGCTGAGCAAGTTTTAATACCTGAAATTCGTTTCTGACTTGTTTTGTGAAGTTTTGCACATTTAGGAATGATCCACTCCTTGTACATTCCTCCAGCTCCTAGCAAGTACCTTAAGTTGTTTTACCCAGGCCGCCTTTGACTTCATGCCTCTTGGATATGCCAGTTCTGACTCCTTCTCCTTTAGACATGCCGGTTCGGACTCCTTGAATTCGGTAGTAACAATTCTGACGGAATTTAAATTACATATTACTCCCTAAGGGTTAACAGCTGAGCTATTTTAGGCAGAAATTATATTTCACAGGAATGTGTACATTTAATTGAAAGCTTTGACACACAAACAATAACTATTTCAGATCATTCGCCAATAACAACTAAGATAAAAGTGCACGGTAATGAAGTAAAAAACAGACACCGGCGCTTTCCCACCTACCTGTTACAAAGAGAGGAACTTAAGAAATAGATACTGGAAATTATTTGAGAGTTATTAGGGAAGGCAGAAATTTCATCAGACATTATAAATAGTGAGGAGACAAAATAAATGTGAAATTTAAAAATAGAGTAGAAATTAAAGTGAGAGAGAGCTATGGTTAAGAAGTAACGGGAATTATTTAGAGGATCTGACAAAAGTTAAACTGTTACAGAATTAGGGAGATCTCACAGAACAAGAAGAGGTGCAACTGCAACATGTTAAAGAGAAAATAAGGGAATATCTGGATAATAAGCATGAGTTTAGAAAGATTGCTGTTAAGCAATTGTTTTATGCGAATAACTCCAGAGCTCAAAATGTTTAGCTCAACGACTTAGGGAACAGAAAGTAGAAAGGGTTGTTCGCCAAATGTAGGGAACCTATAACAAGAAAAATAAAATTCTATAGAGGTAATTAGAGATATTTCGGACATTTTATGAAAACTTGTACAAAACAAAGAAATGTTGGAATCAAGAAAAAGCAAGCACAAATGGAACTATTTATGGAAGACTTAAGTATGCCAAGGTCAGAGGTAGAAGAGGCTCAACAATTAAAAGCCAAGACAGGATGAGGGGAGATAAAAATGGTGCCATACAATAAATCTGTAGGAAAATCACTTAAGAATATATAGTATTTCTGTGGAAGTTTTTAAGCTAGGAGGGAGGAAAGTAATAAAAATCTTGAAGGTTTTTCTTAAAAGCATTTTAAAAGGAAGGGGAGCACCAACATCCTGGAAGGAAGCTGCGGTGGCTGTAATACTTAAAGACAGTAAAGACCCATCAGATATAACTTCATATAGGCCCATTTCAATTTTAAACCATGATTATAAAGAGTTAATGTCTATAACAACTGAAAGAATGACAAAGGTGTTGCCAAAATTGATAGATATGGATCAAAATTGATAGATATGGATCAGTGTGGTTTTGTGTAGGGAGGCAAACATTTGATAACATTAATAGAACAATGATGATCCACTGAGACGTATAGTGTAAGAAAATACCACTGCTGTTGGTGGGTCTTAATACACAGAAAGCACTTAACAGAGCAAGCTGGGATTTTACGAATATGGCAATGGAAGCATTTGTGTTCCCTGATACAATAATAAGGTTAATCATGAAGATATACGAGGGATCAGAGGCAAAAATTAAAGTAGAAGGGTTCCCTCTGACAAGTTGTGTCTGAAGAGAGGAACTAGGGAGGGGTGTTCTACTTCCCCTTTGCTATTTGTTTTATATGTAAAACCACACGCAAAGAAAATAAAGGACTCAGAAATTCAAGAATATAATTTGTATGGTAATCAAGAAAAGTTGGCTTTATTTGAAGACGATATTATTCTGTACCTGATAAATCCAGAAAAGGACAGCTCATCTTGAGACAGTTTCAAGGCTTTTTGGGATATAAAATTAATGACAATAAAACAAAGGCTACATATAGATGTAAACTATGTACTCACACATGAATTGGTCCAGCAATACCCACATTTATGAGGGCACAATAAAATGAAGTATTTAAGAGTATAGATTAAAAGGAATTCTGTTATGGCAGCCAAGGATATGTGGGAAGAGACTATATGAAAGATAATATAAAAAAATGAGAAACTAGAAGTTCTTGTTTACTGATATGTACACCAAGATACAAGCAATGAAAATGTTTTTAGTTCCTTTAGTTTTATATACAGGTCAGGCATATTTTTATCAACCAGAGGCAAAGTTGTGGACAATAATAAAAAGTTGAAGGAATTTATCCGGGAGGGGAAGAGGGCAATGGTCAACTGGGATAAGGTGATCCTTCCAACAGAAAAAGATGGGGCTGGTCACGTGTTTGTGAAGATGAATATTTGTTGGTTAATGGTTTAGGATTATCTGATGTGAAAGGAAATTTTAGAGCTACATGGTTAAGGCTCATATACAGAACACAAACAGAAAGCTATAATTCAATTTGGAAAGGGTTCATGATGATAAAACGGGGGGAAATTCAAGAAATAAGACAGTCTGATTTTGGATGCAGATCCTTAAGGAGAATAGCAACAGTCATACAGAATATTCTATTCATAAAGTAGCAGAAAGTATTCCAACAGGTAAGCCAACATGACAACAGAGAAAGGAGATTGTGCCAATAGGGATGACTACAACTCAGGGGTACAGAGAATAGGTAAGGGGCTGGAATTTATTGGAAAAAATGGAAAAGGAAGAAAGGTATTGGAAGCAAATAACTAGACAGGGAAAGGTAACAGACTAGGAAAAGGCCAAGACGACATTTGGACTGCAGGCTAGAGACCGCATTCCCTATCAGGGATTGACTTCAGAGTATAGGAAAAGGGAAAGGAAGAGGGTAATTCTAAATGAAAGACCTACTATGGCAGACATTTTAGTTAAATCTAAAATAGAAGCTGCTATTAAAAAAGGGATAATTAGTAAGGCATATACAATACTGCACATTAACTATAGGATACAATCTGAGGAGGTTTGAAAAGATTACGAAGAGAGACTGAGTAAGCACTTCACAAGGAAACAGTGGCAGGACATATGTATGACTCCCAAGTATGCAACAAAGACTAGAAGATTTATGGTTTGTGACTGGAAGTGTCTGTATAGGTATTTTTATACCCCAAGCAGACTCCAAATACTTTTTCCTCACGTGGATGGCAAATGTTGGGAGGTGTGATGGAGAAGAAAGAGGTAACTGACACCACATGTTTAGGGACTGCAATGAGTTGGCAGACTTCAAAACTTCCCTACAGAGTACTCTGCCAGAAATAATGGGTGAGCTAATGGGCAGAACTAAGAAAATGATTTTTTTTAGCTGAGATACAAGATCTGAATTGGCTAGATATAGTAAGGCCTTGTTAAGTTTAATCCTGGTAGCTGCCAAAAAAGCAATTGTTGGAAAATAGAAATCAAAATCTAAAATAACTGTATTTGAAGTATTAATACTGTAGCAGAGATACAAACTGGATGTGGGATCTTTAGAAAAGGGCAGGAGCAAATTACATAAAAAATGGAAATTGTGGGAATAATACCTGCAGAATGATGTTTTGGAGGAGTAGTAAGATTTAAGGGAAGGCAGGAATTGAGCAAAGTACATTATATTAGACTGATAATAGTTATACAAAAAAAAACATATGTGATGTATAATGTTTGTAACTAGGAACATGATAATATGGTTTGTTTCTTCTATATAAATGTATGTTTGTCTACATCTTAAGTGAAAATTCAACAAAGGTGTTAATAAAAAAAAGGAGGAAGAGTATGATTTTCTACAACATAATTAAGATCCCAAAAGGAGCCACCTGTTTTCTTGGTGGCCGAATATGTAAAACTCCTTTCAGAAACTATTCTATCTGTACTAAGGAAAAAAAGGAAGGATCCAAGTCAGACAAGTAGAAACTGTAGACAAATTAATTTTAAGAGAAGAGCAGGAAAAGTCTGAGCTGAGCAATCCACATAGGTGTTGTATAGGTGTTGTAGAACAAGAGGGTCACACATCTTGTAATGATCCTGGTTTTACTTTTGATACCAAATAGAAAATCTCTTCCAATCATTCACATAAAATTTTCTAGTATCAGGTTTACTAACCTCCTTTAACACCTCCTATAAGTTCTCAGAAATAAAAAAATGTGCCTTAATGGTGTCAGAATTCTATCACCTAGGCAGTCAGCTGGAGATTCTGAAGGTTGAGGTGGACCAGTGATTCTTTGTCCTGTGTGAGCAGATCTGCTCTGTAAGAAAGATTGAGGTAACTACCCTTGGCCATCTTCAGAAGTGAGAATCACTTTTGATAGTTTTAAGGATAGAGAAACAACAAATACAATGGGCATTCACCTCATGATACTTCCCCAAGCAAAAAAAGGCAAGCTGCATGTGTGTGCATTTCTGCATGGAATCTGTCTGCCACGCAGACATTTCCTTTTTCTTGTTGACATAAGATAAGGTACAGGGTATGTATCTGCCCAAAATGTTCACATCAAAACTGACCATTGAACAACTGAAGATGCAGTGAAAACATTATCTAACAATCAACAGCAAGAAAGTTCTGTATTTCCGCATCCAAACATCTGCTTTTATGCTGGCACACTTGTGCTCCCTTGAAAATACAATGCACAAGAAAAGAGACCAAAATATATTATAACTGAGCCAGTCATCTGATCATTGGCAACATGCATCCCATATACCAACATGGTGTTGTTGCAACAGTGATCTAATGACAAACATCAGTGCGTAATCCTATTTAACAGAAGAAGTTGTAGACAGCATTCATTCTGTAAGGAAGGTAAGCAATGTCAATTACAAGGTGCATATGCCAGACTGGAGGCAAAAATACAAACTATTCCATGACAGTATGATGAAAATTTACCATGACAGAGATAGGCACTAGTACTTAGCTTATGCATTGGGTTACCAGAAGAAGCAGAAGGAGATATGATGGCATTGAAACCTCAGCGAATGACGCAGTACTGTCACAGCAAATCTTCACTACATAGGTTCAACAAATTTATACAGTACTAATAGAATTCAGGAATATGTTCACTCTTAAGCCATGGTGTAACCAACTAGAGGAGCAATATGTGGACACTGTAAGCCAGTGGCCAAGCAAACAGGCTCTGTACAGATTACCTCAGCAAGTCAAGTAAACCATGTAGAGAGAAGGCAAGATATGCTGAAAGTGAGGTAACCAAGGAATGCAGCAGTTCCTGGACCACACATGAGGTGTAGACTACAAGAAACTAAACAGTCACACAAAAGCAAATGTGTATGCCATGCTACCATGCCCAGGACAGATGAAGTACTGGAACAGCTCGTTGGGGACAAGTATCCTTCCACCACTAACCTAACAGTTACTGGCAGGCACCCTTGACCTCAACAGCAAGGGAGAATTCAAGGCATGTCATCCTACTTGGTTTGCATCACTTCACTGAAATGCCTTTGGGACAAAGAATATCCCTAGCAACTTACTAGAGTCTGGTCGACCTCCATACTAGCAGAAGCTGGAAACTATGCCCCTGATTACATTGACAAGATGGCAATCTTTAGTCTGTTTTAGCAGGAGTATGTGCATCATGTCAAAGAAGTATACCCCTCACTGGTGACATCAGATCATAAACTAATCTCGCTGGAGGTCCTCATCCCACCCCCACCTCATCCCACCCCCACCTGAAATAAAAAAGACCACAGTGAAAAACTTCTCAAAAGCCGACTTCTAAAAACTAGTATGGTCTCCTTTAAGGCCCCTGAGCCAGTGGTAAACATTACTCAAACCGCTGAATCACTTACAAATGCCTTCTACCAGCACCTACAGGACTGCATGGATCAGGCAATCCCAAACAAAACTAAGACTCTTTGTACCAAAGGCAAGCGTCCAGTCTGGTGGACCCCAGCCATAAACAAGCTCTACAACCAAAGGAGGAAGCTACTACAAGATAGAGCAAAATCCTTGAAAGGTAAGACACCTTTGATCATTATAAGTAAAAAACTAAGAGCTCTCATAAAATCATCCAAGGCAAATTTTGAGAGAAAAATCGCCAAGGACTCAAAAAGACAATCATAAGGCCTTCTTTAGCTATGTTAGAAACCTAGGAGGAAACTCCCAGATATGCTCAGAATTAGTTCAAAATGATGTGAAGATTACTGAACCTACACACATTGCCAACATACTGGCTGACAGGTTCAGTGCAAACTTCTCCCCAAAAGGAGAGATATCTATACCAGAGGATTGTAGCCCCCAAACATCTCCAACGCCCAGGTGAGAACTGCTCTCCAAGGCAAAAAACACAGCATCCATGGGACCGGATGGTGTCCCCGGCTGTGTGCTCCACGAACTCAATGAGGAATTAAACCCGCAGTTAGGACAGCTGTTTAATCTTAGCCTCACCTCAGGATACGTACCCAAGGAGTGGCGCACGGCGACTGTGGTCCCACTTCACAAGGGCGGTGCCTCCACCGACCCTGGAAATTATCGTCCCATTAGCTTGACCAGCCTTATCTGCAAAGCCATGGAGAGGATCATAATGGAACTCATAAATAAAGACATAGGGAACTTGCAGACTTTGGATCCAACCCAGTTTGGCTTTGTCAAAGGCAGATCATGCCTTTTAAACTTGGTTGACTTTTTCGAGACAGTCACCAAGGCCATTGATGAGGGAAAGGCAGTCCATACAGCCTACCTCGACCTGGCAAAGGCCTTCGACACAATACCCCACTCAGGTATCATCGAAAAACTATCAGCTTGAATGTAAACCCATACATCACAAGATGGGTTGCAAACTGGCTAAGTGACAGAACCTACAGGGTCAGAGTTGCTGGAGCCATGTCAGACTCAAAGCCTGTCACAAGTGGTGTCCCACAGGGCTCAGTCCTGGGTCCACTCTTGTTCGGCATCTACTTTTCTGAAGTACAAGCAAACACAGGAGGGTTATGGCTGACAAAGTTTGCAGATGACTGCAAACTGGGCGCCATAGTCGAAAACACATCTGACACAGATATCCTTCAGAAGGGACTCACAGAAACGGATAACTGGTGCCAGAGCCATGGCCTAAAGTTAAACGCCAAGAAATGCATAGTCATACCCTTCGGGAAAAACAAGGTTACCCCTAGCTACCATATAGGTGGCAATTCACTGAGCACAGAAGAAGTCATCAGGGATCTGGGGACCCAGGTTGACAGTAGCCTTTTGTTTGACACTCATGTTGCTAAAGCAGTTAGGAAAACCTACATTGCCCACCTGATCATGAAGGGATTCACATCTAGATCAAGGGAGGTCATCGTCCCCCTGTACTCATCACTCATTAGACCTATGATTGAGTACAATGCCCCACTCGGAATGTATCTGACCAGACACCTGCAGCAGCTGGAAAGGCCCCAAAAGTTCCTCACCAAAAGGATAAAGGGTCTCAAAAATATGTCTTATGCTGCCCGACTGAAAGAACTCCAGCTCTATTCAGTCTCATACCGCTTGCTCAGAGGTGACCTGTGCCTGACATATAAGGCCATGTCAAACCCAGATTTGATGAATATGCTTCACCTCAAAAAATCTAGATCCCTCAGAACCACAAGGGCGGGAGACTTAAACCTTGACACGGTTATTAATAGAATGTGCTGGAGGGACAGATTCATCACCCAGAGACTCCCTATGCTGTGGAACAAAATCCCGGTACATGTGAGGCAGAGCACCTCGCTGGCCTTGTTCAAGAGGAATCTTGACCAATGGATGGGAGATCGCAGATATACCCCAGGGATTACTTCAGTGTCACTGCTTGACAGAGGCACAGCAAAATAATAGGCATAGTTTTATTCAAACTAAAGGGGTGGCGAAAGCCACATAACTATGGGCTAGGCTTATAAATGCCCTTGGGCAGATAGCCTAGTATGAACCTATGAACCTAAGAAGGGTCAGGCTAACTATAAAGGCAAATAATTGTCAGGTAGTAATGACAGAAGTAACATATTGGCACTGCATGGGCTTCGCCAAAATCTGGCCACATCCTGCAAAAGTGGAAGCAATCCACATATGGTGTTCCCTACTATCAAAAAAACAGCTGAAGGCAAACCCTGGGACTACACAGTTTTTCCTTACCACAGTAACACAGCCACTCATCTCATATGCCTTACCAGAAAGAACAGGACAGGTTAAATTATTTAGACACCAGCTTGTTAGCAGGCTTTCCAGACACTCAAGGAGCTCTTAACTGGGCTCCTTGTACTATCCTGATTAAAGCCAGTAGTTTATCCCACAGTTACATGCTTCAAATTTCAAAATGAAAGCTGTACTCAGATTTCCATAAGATGGGAAGAATGTGATGTATCATACCATAGTCATAAACTTCAGACAAAACAAGAATTGTATGCAGCTGTGGAGAAGGAATGTTAGGGAACAGTGACTGGGAATGGTGGGAGGTAGGAATGCCATTGTACAAAGTGAGAGGGTCCCCATGAGATGAGTTGTCCGAATCAATGCCCAACTAAAATTGACTACCATCCATTCTGGTTGGCTATTCTTTCATGTCACCATAGAGGTTTCCAGGTCTTTAGTGCTTCTCAGAGTCTTAAGAAGGTCTGTACTTCTTGTCTGATCTATGAACTTGTCTACTGCGGCCATCCCTTTAGCACCTATAGATGCTGTTACATGGTGGTCACCATATCCTCTTGAAAAGGAACATTGCTGGACCAACTCTAGCTATCCACCATATTCGGTTCAATTGTAAAAGCATAAAAATTCCTTCTGACTTGCCACACAGAAAACTAACTATTTTGGCAGAAACAGTGAAATTGAAGGCTAAATGCTGCAGCGGTCCATTGCATCTACCAGATTCAAAATTTTCAGAAGTGAACACACCTGAAGCTTCACAAAACAGTAAAGATTTATTGGCACAACATAAAATGGGCTTATTTTGTCAAAACACAACCAAAACGAAAAGGTAAACAAACGGTTTACAATCAAAATGTTGAAATTCAGTTGCGCGACAGGCTCCTCCTCGAACATGGTAGCAGCAACAGTCAGAATGTCGATGTTCATGTGTCTGTCCGTTAAGAAAGACGTACACAAGGCAGGGACATGAAGCATGGTTGGCAATGGCAGCTGCCAGCATTAATATCGACAGAACATTGTCATGTTGCTGCGTCGACCTTCAGACCTACTTAATATTTATGAGTAGAGGATATGCATTGCGGAAACCACTGTTTGCAGTTGTAAGTTTTAAGCTTTTGATAGTAAACCAACAAAAACAGGGTGCTTACAGTAAAAGCCACAGTTCAGTCTCTTAGACTCATTAATGGATGCACTCATTACAAGTGTACAATATCTATCAGTGCTGAGAATCTCTAAAATCACAAACTTCAATGAACCTTTTGTGACAGTACTAACTTTGACAATTTCTGATGGTCTCTTTTCTTGAACTGCAATGAATCTGTGTTACAGCTTTCATCTTCCTTAGGAATAACAGGATTTTGGTTCAGCTGCTTTACTGCTACTACTACTACTACTCCAGGATGCAAATTCCATGGTTTCTGTTTTTTTACTATTTCTGTAGCTTGTAAATCTCGTATTCTCCTGCAATATCTATCATAACTGTATTTTGCCACAGTGCCCGATATGTAGTTTAGAATATTAAAGTCATGGGCAAGCTCCCATGTTGTGTTCAGGGCTGAGACAAAAGAGTCAGTTGAAGGGAAAAACTTTATGGGGAATCTGCTTCCCACAGCCAACATAATTTAACCGTTATAAGAATTTCCCAATCAGATTCACTAGCAGACATGAGACTGCAACTAACAACATTACTAAAAGACTACAACTAACAACATTACTAAAAGACTACAACTAACAACATTACTAAAAGACTACAACTAACAACATTACTAAAAGATAAGGTACTTATTCTTCTTTTTACAGGCAGGCCAAATGAAAGACAGATGATAGTGAAGTCAAACAAGCATAGTGAACTGCATAACAGAACAGTCTGAGGATGGCATCAGCCAACGTCCCTCTTGTAACATCAACATCCTTGAGTGGAAACTGGGGGGAGTCTGCTGAAGCCTTTGCAGGACAGTATAGATCAGTTGGGCTAGCTGTTAGGCTACGTGTAGGCACATTATCCAGCAGATAAGAGCAAAAGTGAATAGTACAATGAGCACAACAGAATTGTGTGTTAACCACTTGAACCTCAACTACATCTGCCACTTGCTGCAAACCTTCCCAAGACTTTTTTATTCTTTCCATCTCCACAGCTTGTACATTTAGTATTCTCCTGCAACGTCTATCAAACCACCTTTTGCCTCACTACCACCTCTGTGGTTTACAGAGATAAAGCCTAGACTTTTATCCCAGTCAAACCAGGTCTGATTATGGGCCTGGTTACTGGAGAAGCTGGCATGGGGGCATGTGAGAACTGAATGGCAACTGCTGCCTCACCTCCCTTTTTTGATTTGAAACATCTTTATTAAATTAGTACTTAAGATTCAGACACACATTCATTAACAGAAAAGAAAACAAACCGTATTAATATTAGTCATGTACATGCCTTGTACATCACATACAAGTTTTCTTTCTTTCTAATAATTATTCACAACAGCATTCCACACATAGCTCAATTCCTGCCTTCCCTTAAACCTTAATCATCCTCATGAACATTATTCTGCATGTACTGTTCCTACAAATTCTGTACTTTGCTCCTTCCTTTTTTCTAAAGATCCTACCTCTAGTTATTTTATCTGCTTTACAACATTCAGTACTTCAGTTGCAGTTGGTTTAACTTTTGAGCAATTATTTGTTTTGGCAGTCAATAACATTAAATGTAGTAAGGCATCCCAAAGACATGCTGTAGGTGGATTGGACACAATAAATTGGCCCTAGGCGTGAGTACGTGCGTGTGTGTGCCTTCTGTGAAAGGTTGGGCGCCGGGCTGGCAACTCCACACTGTAAAAAAAACTCCACTGCCAATCATGAGCGGACGGTGATCTGCTGTGGCGACCCCTAACCGGGAAAAGCTGAAAAAAGAAGATGATCCCAGGTCAGAAGAATCAATTCCTTAGTTACAACCACTTGCTCCAACATTTGTGAAAAAGTACTCCCCAGGGACTTTTTTTTTTAAATCTGCCAATTCATTACACTCCCAAAAAACATGTTCCTAGTTAACTCTTCCTAGTCCATCACACCTCCAGCCTTTGTTACCTACATGTGGAAAATTTCTTTGACATCTGCTTGGGGTATAAAAATACCTATGCAAACACTTCTAAGCAGCAATCCTAAACCTTCTTGATTTTGTTGGATACTTGGTAACCTTTCCAAACTCTCTTCCCCGGTGTTTTCAATATGACTACCATGCAATATTTTATTTTAGATGCCCTACTAATTAACCCACTTTAACATCAGCTACTGCTCTAGACATGACTAAAACCTCTACTAGTGCTGGTCTTTCACTTCGCACTCCTCTCTCTTTGCATATATTTTGATAGAAGTCCTGGTAGGAAAGGCAGTGTCTAACCTGGAATCTGAACTTCCGGGCCTCTTCCCACTCTAATATCGTTCACACTGTAGCTATTTGCTCCTAATACCTTGGTGAATTTGTCAATTTTCTTCAGTAAATTCCATCCTCTTCTTGCACATTTTCTGTAACCCTACCTACGGTCTTCCTTCTTCATTCCTGTGTTGGCTTAGTTCTTCGAATACTTTCTGCAGCATATTTATGAATATAATACTCTGCAGGGTTGTTGTTCTCCATAAGGATCTGTATCCAAAATCCTACTTTCTTCTTAGTTCTCAAACTTTCCCCCATTTCATCATCGTCCCTTTTCACTGTGCTTTACAACCTTCTGCTTAAATTAGGTGCATGAGCCTTAACTGTGTAGCTCTAAAGTATCCATTCAAATCAGACAACACTACAACTCTTTGTTCTATCAGAAAGCTCAAAGTATCCCACTTAATTATTGCCCTTTTTCTCTCCCACACACTTTCCTTCAACTTTTTATTCAATATTGTCCACAACTACTCCTCTGACTGAAAAATATGCCTGACCTGTATATAAAACCAACTAAAACATATTCAATATTTGTATCTTACTATCCATAATCAAGATCTTCCAGTTTCTCAGTTTTGTATTATCTTTTGTTTAGTCTCTTCCCACATATCCTTAGCAGCCTTAACAGAATTCTTTTTAATCCATCCACCTAAATTTATCTAGTGTCCCCATGTACATCTATATATATATATATATATATATATATATATATATATATATATATACACACACACATATTATGTATATATATTCAGTTATTGCTGAACCAGTTCATTGGTGGGTACATATTCTACCCTACAGCCTTGGCTTTACCTTCATTAATTTTATATTCTGGAAAGACTCAAGCCTGTAATGTCCTTTTTCTGGACTTATCAAGTACAAATATCATCTGCAAGTAAAGCTAACTTTTCTTGATTACCACATTAGTTATATCCTTGAATGTGTGAGTCCCTTTCTCAGTGGCTCTAAATATAAAGCAAATAATAAAAGGGAAAGGGGACAATCCTGCCTGGATCCTCTGCTGAAACACAGCTTGGCAGAAAGGAACCCTCCCACCTTACTTCTTGCTTCCAACCCTTGATATATCCTACTAATTAACTCTATTATTATAATCAGGGAATGCAACCGTTTCCACTACCCTACTCAAAAAATCTCAATGGATCTAGCAAATACATTCCCTGCATCAAGACCCACCAACAATACCAGTATTTTCTTACATTCTGCTTCCCCCTACATCATCACTTTTCTATAAATGTTGTTAAATGTTTGCCTTCTCTCTCTCTCTCATACACATATATATATATATATATATATATATATATATATACACACACATACACACACACACACACACATGCACACATTTTGGCAACACCTTTGCCATTTTGTTCACTAATATAGACAAACGCTTTATAATCATGGTTTAAAATTGAAACTGGTCTATATGAAACAGGGTCTAAATAAAGGGTCTTTATCCTGTTAAATAGAACCTACCAAATCTTTATCACCGATTTGCCTCATAATTTCCATGCTTCCACAGGAATACTATCTGTTCCTGGAGGCTACACTGTTGACCGATTATATATCACTATTTTAACTCATTTCTTCCTATCTCGGTTATTAATTGTATCTCCATTTTTTATACTTTTCCTTTCTGCTACAGTTTTGTCAGGATCAATTCTTTCTGCTGGTATGTTGTGCCTTTACGAATATATTACTTAGCTCCTTTCTTATGGCTAGGTTTAGAGCGTATACTTGATATACCCTTTCAACTGATAATCCTGCTGTGGAACGCCAGCCCAGTTGCTTTTCTGCACTTTTATGAAATTAATACAGTCTGTGCCCTGCAAACTCTCTGGCATATCTGGCAGAGCAGTAAATCTCAGACTTTCTTAACCTTTCTGTCTCCCTGGCACAGATGAAAATTTCAAGTTTTTCTGTATTTTCTGTCTTCGAACTACCATTTTTTGAAACTGCTCTCCTTGAGAAATCTCATACTTAGCTTTTTCTTCATTTCAGCCTCTGATATTTGCAGGTTAGCAGTTCATGTGAATAGCTAAAGTTTCTTCTGTATTTTTCCAGCTTTTATTCGAGTTGAAATATTTTATCAGACCACCTCCGAAAACATTTGATTTATTTTTCTTCTAAATTACTGGAAGATTTCTTTATCACTGCTGAAAGTTGAACTGCTTTTTGCTGAACAGCTGCAGGATTCTTCCCTACCAGAGTTTTCCCTTTTCTTTTTCCTGCTGATTTTCTCACAGGCTCTAAAAACTTCTTTGCTCGCATCCAGGTGATGTAATTACAATCCTGTGACCAAATTTTACCCAATCTGACAGTTTCACTGGCCCATGCATGTTTATCATGGTACAAGTAGTAGTAACGGAAGCCACAGTTGCAGAAAAGGGATGCTAGATGCTTAAACAAACAATGTGCAAACAACCCCACAATGAATAAAGGCACCGTTCTTGCTACTTACCACTGAAGGGAACAAATGGGCCAGCAAGCTCTTGACTCTCAAGGGAACAAAAGGTTCCCTGCAGCAGGTTAAGGGAGAGCCAGAAAAAAAAATCATAAAAATACAGGTATTGCTGCCTCTTCTGATTCTCCTCTGCTATTCCCTTTACTCCATAATAATTATAAATTTTAAGCATTAGTATGTAGCTAAAGTATGTAATTTGCATTTCAGTGTTCTACTTATTGACAAATGAGGTGGTCAGGCACAGTCCCTGCAATAAAGAACTCTTCTTTTGCAAACTTGTCAGATGACAATCCTTAAAGCTTTTGCTACAGCTCTCTCTCTCTCTCTCTCTCTCTCTGTTGAGATTCTTCACTATCTGGGTAGTTCACTTCACTTATTTATCAGACAGCTGATGGTGTGGACAGGACTCATGTCCGACTTCCCACTTGCACACATTTATTTTTTTCAATTCCAAGCTTTTGCAGTGCAGGCAACTGTCAGTTATAACAGTATCAGGAACCCCTTGTCTCAAGAATACAAAATTCTCTGCATTAGCCACACTTGTACTAGCGGTCAGTATTCAGTGATTATTTTAGGAAGCTTGAAATATTAATCCTTGCATAAAAGATGTACAGCTTCCTTGAAATGAAGCAAATGTGACTGTTGTGCTCCGTGGTAATCTTGGTACCAGGTATGGTATCATTTCTTTTTCGAGACTGTTGTTACATTACAAACTACAAATTTAACAACAATGTATTCATTTAGGAAACCTAACAGGTTATTGAAGCAAAACTCATCAAAACCTCCACTCATTATATTGATGTTTTTTCCATCTTCTGTTTTCTCCCCTTTCCCCCCCATGATGTGCAACATGGGGTTTGTTTATATAAGTTGAGGGTGCGGGGGCACAACACATACCACAAAAACTTTTTATCTTGGATGCTATGAGTTATGTTTGTAATGAGTTTTTACTCAATTAGTCATTAAGAAACCATTAGCTTGTTCTGTCCATGCCAACTCATAGATGTTATTCATGTATCCTTTCAAGCATTTGTCTTCTCAGCTGACAGGGAAGCATTTTTTTATCTTTGAACACTTAGTCCTAGACTCAACCTACTTCTTCCTTGGAAGAAATACAAGACTCAATTTTTTGCTAATGAATGATTTTGGGTGGACAAACCTCTCACTGCAAGTTCTTTCAGTATCTAAGTGTTTGTATACCTCTCCAAGTCTCATTTTTAATTCCTTCACTGGTAACTGTGGTATTACCCAAACAGTCCACCTCTAGTTCTTAATCTAATGGTAAATATAGCCTTCTTCTTTCGACTTTTCCCAATTAGGGGTTGCCACAGCAGATCACCCGTCTGCTCAGGATTGGCAGTGGAGTTTTACGGTGTCACGTTGCAAGCCCAATGCCCAACCTTCCACAGAAGGCACACACATGCACTCACACCTAGGCCCAATTTAGAGTGTCCAATCCACCTAAAGCTTTATGGATACGAAAGTCTGCAGTTTGTGTTAAGGAGGTGTAAACTAGTTGAACTGGTCTTCAATGACTGCTTGACAATTTTTCAACTGATGTTAGCCAAGGTTATATCCCTTTGTTTTCAGATGAGGATCATCATTCAGACTAAAGCACTTTATTACATCTCATCATCTTTCTGTGGTTGTTCATTTCTTGGTTTCTTTTTCTTTGGACTACCCTAATGTCCTTTATGTAGGCCTTCCAGATGCAAAATATGACAGGCTCCAGCAGGTGAAGAAATCTGTACTTTATCTTTTGATATTCTTTTAGCTCAGAGTCCACACTGACTCCAGAGATAATGTCATTATCAACTACAAGGTTCTGGTACTGTTGTTTTCCAGCCTTATGCAGCCTGAGTCTCCTGTGTCTTTAAGAGCTGTTGGCCAGTTACAGACTTGTGCACTGCTGTAATTCATCCCCTCTGCAGCTATTGAAGGCTCGGAAGGTGATAAAGGTACTCTATGATGAGTAATCAACCTCCCACTAGGCACCATACCTTTGGAACATGCTACCATTGTGGATCAGTGTCATCGAAGTCACTGGGTAGGTTTAAAAGTTCCTTGAAAACATACTTGTTTGAACTGGCCTACCACAGACAGCCATCTTAAATGTATCAGCAATTTATACAATAACCATTTTATTGCCTACTCAAGATCACTCTAGATGTTTTTATTTAACTTTTTTTTTTAACATTTCTTCATTTTGTTTTGCGTTTTAGTGAACTTAATCACTACAACAAACATGAACCTGAACAGTTGTGTATGTCTTTCAGCTTATCCCGGTTAGGGGTGGCCACAGCGGAACTCCAGTCCGCTAATGATTGGCAGTTGATTTTTACGATGCAGAGTTGCCAGCCCGATGCCCAACCTTCAAAGAAGGCACACCCATTCACGCACAGACCTACCTGCATGTCTTTGGATGTCATTTGACTGTGGGGAGGACATGCAGACTCCACACAGAAGGCGCTCCAGCTAAGACTCAAACGGGAGTACCTCTTGCTGTGAGGCGACAATGCTAACCGCTGCATCACCGTGGCCCTTTGAACCTGAACAGTTGTAAACAGCCACAAATCAAGATCTAAACCGAACATATTTTGTATACATAGTTCTTTGCCTGATATGTATTTCACTTTCAGATCATAAGGATTAACATCCCCTGCAATCTCAGAAGTGCCTTGTACAAAGGCTTTCTGAGTATGCTTTGCAAAGATATGAAATCTGTTTCTGCCTGAACATTTTTAACATAGGCATATTTATGGAATTTCTCACATCCATACAATTTTGCTAAAATTCCCTTTTTATCTGTGCATATCTTTACAGCCCATCTGGAAATGATTGGACCAACAGGAAACTGGTATTTCATCTTGTAAGATCACAGCTCCTGCATCATGCTGACTGCCATCTACTTGCAACACGCATCATAATATTTCACCTCATGCTTCTGTAGCTAGCTTCTCGAGTGCTGCAAAACCTGTGTTGCTCAAAGCTCCAGTCTCAGGTGACATGTTCTAGTAGCTTCTTTAGACACACAGTCCTCTCAGATGTATTAGGTATACACTTTACAAAATACTAGATCATTCCTAGAAACCTTTGTAATCCTTGCTCTTCTTCAGCTTTGAAACCCTCACAACTGCTATGACATGTTCACTTTCAGGATTCAGTCCCTCTGACATCAGACTACGGCACATGTATTGAACAGTTCTCAGCCTCTTTTACATTTGCTATTATTTAACTTGAAATGATGCTATCAGTCTATTTAGCTGTTACAGCAGGCACATCTTGGTTTTCGCCTCTCACCCCATGCTAAAATGCATGAACTCCCTACACATTACCTAACAAGCCTTTAATTACTTGTGCAAAAAGTCTTTAGAGCATCTCTGGGTGCTGATGAAACATTCAAACAGTATAAGGAATATGTACTTCCTAATAATTTACTAAATGCACAAAATGTAAGTCTTTATCATCTACCTTTATCTGCGGGAATCCCCAATTTGCTCCTAAAAGTAATGCAATATTTAGCACCACTGAAATCACACTCTCAACTGTTAGCAAATGGGTAATGCCATCTTTTAAATCTTGTGCCTGGCCTACAGAGCAGAATAGGACCCTGCCCTAATGGAAATGCTGCACATCCGCAAATCAAATGGGACAAGATTCACTCATTCTAGTAATCTTTAACCTAGCCTGCAACAGTAACAGAACATGCTGGAGAGGCAAATATGTTTCCTAAAGATTGCTACTCCTCTGGAACAAACTCCCAATTCAAGTAAAGCAGAGCTTCTCAATGACCCTATTTAAGTGTAACCTACAAAACTGGATGGGAGACCATAAATTGACCGTGGGGTATCACTCATGTCCCTCTTGGATAAGGGCAGTCAGTGCTGATCATAGACTTGCACTGCAAATATTGACCATACAACTTGGTCAATAAGGGAACATGGGTATAACATGGCTAGGTTTATGAAGGCCCCAGGGCCAATAGCCTAATAACCTTCTATGATCTTATGATCCGCTTTATTTCTTGTGGATCAATACAGATATGACGCTTATCTTGCCTTACAAGAGTAACCATACTAATCACCCATTCTGCTAACTGTAATTGCTTCATAGTGACACAGTTTAGCATTCGGAAATCTATGCACAATTATACTAACTAAACTTAAAACAGAAATCACTGATCATTTTTAATAAACTCCAGTTTTATATCAAAATTTATAAATGAAATCAGCAAGACACAGAATTGTGGTGGTATGGAAGTTACTCCTAGCTCTCGTGGCTGTGCACTCTTGAGGCTGGTAAACTTAGATATTTGGGAGGGTCCTCTTTTCTGTTAACATTGATAATGTCAGTTGCTGACTTAAATTATTAATTTTTAAGCTGTATAACATTTCTTTTTAAAATGTTCTGCTGCATAGGTTCATAGATTGGTGCTAGGCTATCGGCCCTAGGGCCTATACAAGCCTAGCCCTTAATAACTCTTTCAATCATGCACAATTCTACTCCTGAAAGCTACATTTTTTGAACAATAAATCAGTGGCACAGAATTGTGCTCCCTTGCTGTATATGATACTCTCCTAGTTAACTCCCTAAACCTGAATCAGTCAGCATAAAGGAGAAGGATATCACCACCATGGTTTTTGCACATATGTCTCTGAGGTTATATAGATGTTCCTGACTTTATTTGCCTTCACGCCATGCATTCATTTTGCCATTACTAGCTTATCCCAAATTAAATGACCCAGAATATCAAGTGAATCATATTTCTTAAGTGGTAAGATTTGAAAAAGGATCTTGTTTGTTTTATTCTTACATGTAAATGAAAGAATCATTTGATCCAACAGTTTTACTTGGTGCCATGAATATGTTAACAACGTATATATAATTTTTGCTGAACTTTTAGCTACAGTGCTTCAAAAGTACTTTACTTCAGACATATTATTACATTATGCACATCTAGTTTAAGTTCAGCATATTGTTTATTAATTCCAACCATTTCTTGCCAACAGTCTGACCTGCACTCTTGTTGCAAAGCTTTGGATGCATTTTCAGAATTCACTTACACTTTGATAGTGTCCTAAACACTCTTTTAGGCATACTTGTCTCCCCTTTACACATCTTTAAAAAGTATTCTGGTTACCATACATTCCCCAAAACTTACTAAAATCAAGGCAATGCTTTATTTTTTGCTTATATCAAAATCTAGTACATGAGGGATCAATTTCAACTGCAGCACATGTCATGCCCCTCATAGTAATATTTCTCATTTCCATTACTGATGTAATGCATTAATATTTTATTTCTCAGTTTTGCTTTTTTATTAAACTTGTTTTATTCTGCACACATCCATCTCCCTTGATTAATCCCTTTAAGTACACTCTTGCAATTTCACTTCCTGTTTGCATCTATCAACACCTTTTGATAAGGTCAGGCCTGCTCGTCTTAATATCCTGCCAAAAGTTTCATTGCTTCTTAAACCAGAAATTACTCTGTTATTAATGAATCATGCAGTTCACAAAATTTAGACTTTTGTTCACTTCTTTAGCTCAATATCGCAAGCATCTGCCGTCTCTGTCAATCTGTGTGCTCTTGTAATGAATAAATGGCAAATATCTGGCAATTTGTTTCTAGACTCGCAATAATTTCTTAACTTTTTCTCAGACTGCTAAAAATATGTCTGCCTCCACTTCTTAAAATGTAAGCATTTTAAATACCTTCAAGGTTTCTTCTCCAGAAATATACAGAAATGGGAAAAAGGCTTCTTTACTAGTCCACTTGTGGTAATAAAGAAATCCAACTGCTAGCTCCAAAATAGTTAGCTTGCTGCTAAACTGCCTTGCAATGACAGAATTCCTGATGGTTGCAATTGTACCATTTCCATTGTGAATTGTAATTTTTTACGCATCTCTCAAAACCTAGTGTACTTGACTTTTGAGACCATACTTACTCCAATTGCTTCTAGAAAAAAAAAAGTTTGCCATAAGTCATGCATCACTGCCTTCAGGACCTGGTGTATATATTTCCAGGTGCTACAGGAAGGGCTTTAACATACAATATCAGAAAATCACAGAAGTAGGATACTAAACATTTAATAAGATCACCAGTAGTTCAAATTGGTAATTAATATAACCCTTACACTCATCAATTCACCATCTTACACACAGATGGCTTTACAAACTAAAACTTTAAGCAATGGCAATACAATCACTTTAGTTACATAATGCATTACAACATTTCTTTAGCAATTCTGTCTTTCTCAAGCATAAGCCCCAAACCCCTCTCTCTCACCACTGCAGTCCATATGTTTATATGTGCATCACAAATAGCATTTGTCATTTTTGCAACAATCCACCTAATCCCAAGGAACAAATACCACTGCACTTCAGAAGAAGGCAACTAGCTGCAGGTGACTGTTCATGCACCCCTTTAGATCACCACATTTACTTTCACACTATTCTGTAAAATTAATGTCTTACTCAAAAAGCAAAGGTCAAAACCTCTCCATTCAACCTATGTACATGAGAAGATAAAGTGTTGACCTTCAGCAAAACAGTGCCAACACCAAATATAAGAAAAATGACTAGCTACTCTGAATTTTGAAATAATTTTTTTGCACATCTAAAAAGTAGAGATGCTTGGAGTACATTGGATAGGCATCATACAAGCAACATACTACAGGAAACTCATTCACTTCTAAACAAAAATACTGTTTATTCTAGAACAAATAAATATGTAAATGTAAATACCCAAGCTCGGGATTATATAAATATTTTCCTCTTCAGTTCACTTTTTTTAATCACAGATATGACTGGATGTTGTTTCATAAAATTCAATCTATTTTTCTGATGATCTTACACTATAACTGCAATTCTGTCTCCTAAGATTCCAGTGTATGTAAATCTGCCAATACTGTGTCTGACTAACTGCCTCGTGCAGTCTGTGTAAAAATTTGGTAGAATTCTGCTTCCTTGTGGGCTGCAATGTAAATAATTTCATCATGTCGTGTCTATGCCCACTCTGTAGCTGACAAAACTCCACGGACCTCTCCACGTACTTGGATGGTTAGTTTGTTAATTAACGAATTAATTAACTAAATAATTAATTAAAACAGCTCTACTGCCCCTCAAACAATTCTACAATTTGTTTAAAGTTTATGATCTTGGTCACTGTATTTTATATTGGCTTAGCCTTAATGCTATTTGGCCGAGCCAGTCACCATTAACTTACCAAATCCAGTAGTTAACACATCACCAAATTTCCCCTGACCATATTAGTGGGGGAAAATTAAGTCCATCAACAGTTTCATTCTGGTAATATCAAGAATGGTTCAGCATCTGAAAATCTTGTAGCAACTGACAATCATAAGCCAGTGGATATCTGTGATAATGCATGCTTTTTCCATTTTTCTGGTTTCCCATGTATGTGTGGGTTTCTTCCTTCACCTACATAAAAGATGTATGTGAGAATATACCTATATATGTAAGAGTCAAACCATAGAATAAAGACTAAACCAACAAACCCTGAAATGCAATACAAACCAACTGGAACCCACTCTCTCTGAAACCCCATCAAAATAAAAACAACACAGTATAACCTGAAAGAAATCAAAACACAAACAATTCACAGCATACAAAAACTTTTCACACTGCCATTCCCCATGACATGCACTAAGTCCAACATCACACAACCATGGGATAATCAGCAGGTCAGCAAATTGTGCTATTCACCGATGGCCATGGTTTGTTTTTGATGTCCATGACAAAATGTGTATTTCAACATACAAGTGCACTTCACACCCAGTGGGTTTCAAAACCAATGCCTCGACCCACAAGTAGTAGTTTGGGCTTTGAAACAACTTCATGCTTCACTTCTCTCTGTGCAATCATGATAAATATTATCCAAAAGGACTAGGTTCAACCCAAACATAAGCAAATCTTCAGTCATCAATCTTATTATTACTAATATCCCTAACAGATTCTATTCTCCTGCCATCTTACCCTCCACCTTAAGTAATCATTCCTCACCATTTTCCTATGGCCTTTTAAAGCACCAAAATGTTCTCCCATCCTACTTCTATAACAAGACACATCACAGAAGGATCAGCCAAATTTATAGGTTCATAGGTAGGTACTAGGCTATCGGCCCAAGGGCCTAAGTAAGCCTAGCCAACCCAAGAAAGTTAATTCCTGTGCCCCTGTCGAGCAGAGCCACAGAAGTGATCCTCCGGGTGTATTTTCTATTTCCCATCCACTCATCAAGATTTTTCTTGAAGACTGCTAATGAGGAACTTTGCTTGACAGAGATGGGTAGCTTGTTCCAGAGTATAGGAAGTCTCTGGGACAAGAATCTATCCCTCCAGCATGTCCTGTTTATTGTGGTGACAAGGTTTAGGTCCCTAGAGTGTGTAGCTCGAAGGGATTGGGATTTCTTTAGGTGTAGCATGTCCAACAGCTCTGGGTTTAACATAGCTTTAGATGTTAGGCAGAGATCTCCTCTGAGTAGGTGATATGGTACAGATTAAAGCTCGTGTTTTTTGAGACGGTCAGTGTAGGGCATCTGTTTGAGGCCAGTAATCCTCTTTGTGAGGTACTTCTGTGGCCTTTCCAGCTGCTGCAGATGTCTTGTGAGAAACATTCCAAAAGGGGCATTGTACTCTATAATGGGTCTGAGTGCCAAGTAGAGGGGAACAATGACCTCTTTTTTTCCTGGATGAGAACCCTTTTGTGATGAGGTGTGCCACATAGAAGGATTTCCTGACTACTGTGATGGCGTGATTATCAAAGGACAGACTACTGTCCATCTGGGTCCCAAAGTCTCTTAGCACACATTCGGCGGTAAGTAGACTGACGTTTATGTGGTAGTTCATGGGTACAGAGTTTTTACCAAAGGGGATGACGATGCACTTTTTGGCACTGAGCTTGAGGCCATGCCTCTGACACCAGGCATCCGTCTCAGTGAGGCCCTTCTGTAGGATGTCCACATCATTTGCAGACTCGACTATGGCTCCTAGTTTGCAGTCATCTGTGAACTTCGTTAGCCAGAGAAGTAGACACCAAACAGGAAAGTTCCTAGGACTGAACCCTGTGGTACTCCACTTGTCACTGGTTTGAAGTTAGATTTGGAGTCTGCAACTTTTACAGTGTGGGTTCTGTCAGTGAGCCAGTTAGCAACCCATCTTGTGATGTAGGGATTTATACCTAGTTTAGTGAGCTTAGCTATAATTACAGAATGGGGGACGGTGTCGAAAGCCTTGGCGAGGTCAAGATAGACTGTGTGAACCACCTTACCCTCGTCTACGGCTTTGGCGACTGCCTCAAAGAAGTCGATCAGGTTCAGAAAGCATGATCTGCCTTTCACAAACCCGAACTGGGTGGGGTCCAGAGTTTGGAGGTTACCAATGTCTTTGTTTATGAGTTCCATGATGATACATTCCATGGCCTTGCAGACCAGGCTCGTCAGGCTAATAGGGCGATACTTCCCAGGATCAGAAGTGGCTCCCCCTTTGTGGAGTGGGATAACTGTTGCTGTGTGTCATTCAGTGAGCACAAAGCCTGATGTGAGACTATGATTGAACATGGTGCTTAGGTGGGGAACCAGTTCATTCTGAAGTTCGTGTAAAACGCAGCCTAGATGTTGTCCGGTCCCATGGATGCTGTGTTATTGGTTTTAGAGAGTGCAGCTTTTACCTGCATAGATGTGATTACAGGGACTCTGCATTCATCCTGTATAGGTATGAGCCCTTTAGGGGGTGAGAGAGGAGTAAAGTTAGCAGTGAACCTATCTACCAGGATGTTGGCAATATCGGTTGGTTCTGTAATTTTCGTGCCGTTGTGCTGTAACTCAGAGCAGATCTGGGTGTTGCCATTGAGATTCTTGACATAGCTATAGAATGCTTTGTGGTTGCCCTTAGAATCAGTGGCGATTTTGTTTTCATAGCTAGCTTTGGAGGATCTTATAAGGGATCTCAGCTTCTTACTGAGGCTGACCAGGGAGCTCCTCCACTCATGGGATTTTACTCTCTTTTAGAACAGTTTCTTCCTTCTGTTGTAGAATTTGTTTATAGGTTCATAGGTAAGTACTAGGCTATCTGCCCGGGGGCATCTATAAGCCTAAGCATATATAACACAATCCCAGCCTAAGCAGAATGTGTTGGCTTTCGCCACCCTCTTAGATTAGTTCCCTATGCCTCGGTCCAGCAGAGCCATTAGTTCCCTGTGCCTCTGTCCAGCAGAGCCACTGCAGTGATCTCCGGGGTAAATTTTCTGTTTCCCATCCACACGTCAAGGTTTCTCTTGAAGAGTGTTAGGGAGGGGCTCTGCCTAATGTAGACTGGAATCCTGTTCCAAAGCATGGGGAGTCTCTGGGACAGGAATCTATTCCTCCAGCATGTCCTATTTATCGTTGTGGTGAGGTTTAGATCTCTAGAGCATGTGGCTCTTGGGGATTTGTTTTTTTTTTTAGGTGGAGCATGTCCATCAATTCTGGGTTGGACATGGCCTTGTATGTCAGGCAGAGATCACCTCTGAGTAAGCGGTATGCAACCGAGTACAGCTGGAGTTTCTTCAGTCAGACTGCATACAGCATATGTTTGAGGCCAGTAATCCTCTTGGTGAGGTACTTCTGTGGTATTTCCAGCTGTTGCAGGTGTCTTGTAAGGTACATCCCAAATGGGGCGTTGTACTCTGTGATGGGTCTGATGAGTGATGAGTAGAGGGGCACAATAACCTCTTTTGTTCTAGATGCAAACCCTTTTGTGATTAGGTGGGCCACATAGAAGGATTTTCTAACCACCTTGGCAATATGATTATCAAAGGAGAGATTACTACCTACTTGGGTCCCCAGATCCTTTATTACATTTTCTGTATTTAGGGGACTACCACATATGTGGTAGTTTGTGGGTACTTTGTTTTTTCCAAAGGGGATGACTGCACTTTTTGTCAATTTGCTTGAGGCCATGATTTTGACACCAGGTATCTGTCTCAGTGAGACCCTTCTGGAGGATGTCTGTATCAGCTGGAGAGTCAATTATGGCCCCTAGTTTGCAGTCATCTGCGAACTTGGTCAGCCATAGTCCTCCTGTGCTTGCCTGTACCTCTGAGAAGTATATACCAAACAGGAGGGGTCCCAGGACTGAGCCCTGGGGGACGCCACTTGTAACTGGTTTAGAGTCAGACCTAGAGCCTGCAACTCTCACCATGTGGGTTCTATCTGTGAGCCAACTGGCAACCCATCTCGTGACATAGGGGTTTATGTTCAGGATGGTGAGCTTGTCTATAATACCAGAATGGGGAATGGTGTTGAAAGCCTTTGCGAGGTCTAGGTAGGCTATGTGGAACTCCTTTCCCTCATCTAAAGCCTTGGTAACTGTCTCAAAGAAGTCCACCAGGTTTAGGAGGCATGATCTGCCCTTAAAGCCAAACTGGGTAGGGTCCAATGTTTGAAGGTTCCCAATGTCTCTGTTAATGAATTCCATGATGATGCGCTCTATAGTCTTGTAGACCAGGCTAGTCAGACTTATTGGGCGATGGTTCCTGGGGTCCATTGTGGCTCCACCTTTGTGGAGCGGGATAACTGTTGCTGTGCACCACTCTATGGGTACGTAGCCTGTAAAGAGGCTGAGTTTGAACAGTGTGTTTAGGTGAGGGGTTAGTTCATTTTTGGAGCTTGTGTAAAAAACAGCCTGGGACACCGTCTGGTCCCATTGAAGCTGTATTTTTGGCTTTGGATAGGGCTGTTTTAACCTGTGTGTTAGTGATTGCCAGGGCACTACATTCTTCTGGTATGGTTATGGGTCCTTTAGGGGGGAGAGGGGGGTGAAATTTGCACTAAACCTGTCTGCCAGAATGTTGGCAATATCAGTCGGTTCAGTGTATTTTGTGCCATTCTGCACTAACTCAGAGCAGATCTGAGAGTTTCCACTTAGGTTCTTGACATGGCTAAAGAACGCTTTGTGGATATCTTTAGAGTCCTTGGCAATTTTTCTTTCAAAGCTAGCCTTGGATGATGAGGGATCGTAGCTTCTTGTTGATACTGATCAGGGATGTCTTTCCTTCTTGGGATTTTACTCTTTTCTGCACTAAGTTCCTCCTTCTATTGTATAGCTTGTTTATGGCAGGGGTCCACCAGACTGGTTTCCTTTTCTTGGAGAAGTGAGTCTTGGTTTTGCTTGGGATAGCATGAACCATGCATTCTTGCAGGTGCTCATAGAGTGCCTTTGTAAGGGATTCAGCAGCTTGGACAGCATTGTCCTTTAGTATGGGGGCTGTGAACCTTTCCACCTCGGTCTTACGTAACATGAAGTTTGCTTTTGAAATGCTTTTCGTGGAGGTTTCCTTGATTGGGGGGGGGGTGGCTATCCAGAGTGATTAGTCTATGGTCTGATCTAACCAGCGTGGGTTTGACCTCCGGTGTTGAACACCGATCGCCCATGTTGGTGATAACCAGGTCCAATATGTTGTCACCTCTGGTGGAGGTGTTGACCAGTTGATCCAGGGTGTTCGAGTTTATAAATTCTAGGAAGCATTGGGCAAGGGAGTTAGTACTTGAGTAGTTCTCCCAGTTAATGTTTGGGTAATTGAAATCACCCATTAGGGCGTTTGGTAGGACCTTCATATTTTCCAGTGTCTCCAGAAACATGGAATGGGGGTCCTGGGTCATGGTGGGTTATCTGTAGCAAGCTACAATTTGAATTGCAGTTTTGCCCATTGTTAGTTGCACATGGATGATCTCTGAGGCATTGTGCTGTGCCATTAACCTGGAGGTGTGGGTATCCTTGATGAATATGGATACACCCCCACCTTTTGTGTTTCAGTCTGGGTTCTGTGGCCGAAAAGTATGGTACGAGTTATAGCCTGGTAGTGCTGGGGTGCTCTCTGGAGCCTTAAACCAGGTTTCTGTTACTGCACAGATATTGATGTTCTCCATACTGAGGAGTGCCTCGAGTGCAGGCATTTTGAGGTTTAGACTTCTGGCACGGAGTAGCATTAACCTCAGTTTTTGGTTACTTGTACTCTTTACAGTGGTGGGTTTGTCTTTTGAGCCTTGCCTTAAAAGGCACTATGGGGGCGGCAAAAGCCTTGGCCAGTATTCGAAAGCCTAAGGGTAACAGGTGCAAGCCATCTCTTGCAAAGCAAGGTGGCTTATCGAGCATGTCATCCCAGGCAGACAGATACTGGATCCCCTTTGAATGACACCAGAAACTTAGCCAATTGTTGAAATTGATAATTTTTTCTTTATATTATGACATAATTCTTGGTGAGGGCAGGATGCTACTCAGGGTCAGGGTCATATCAGCCTGGGCTATGTGATCAGAGAGCTCTTCCATGTCTCTTCATTCCAGGGAAGTACGTCTCAGGTCATTCACACCAACATGGACAATGACAGAGTCATATTTGTACTTGTTCTGGAGTGACCTGTGTGCTTGTGTTATGTGGCAGATCCTGACGCCCAACAGGCAGCTAACTGTAACCTTCTCCTACTCCAGCCTAGTTAGTGGGATGTCAGTGTGCCTGACTACAGAGTCACCTATTACTAGTGTGTTGGGTATGTTATTTTGCCTTAAGGGCTGTGATTACGTGGCACATTGATTATGTGAAGTATGTGTTTCATGGTTTGTGATGGGTTGTGGAGGTTGCTTGGGTGCCTGCTTTGGAGGTCTCTGTTGCTTTTGCAGATTTTTATTTAGAGCCTCCGAGTATGTTTTCGTGTATTTGTGTGTGCTATTTGCCAGTGTTGGTTTAGTAGGTCTATGTGAGACTGGTGGTGTGTTGCAAGTATTACCCTTCTCTCTTGACCGTCAGTTCCAGTCTTGGGTTGAGAGAGCTTTGCCTCCAGTTTGGCTGTATAACTGCATCTCTCGCATATACTAGTGTTTGGTGGTAGGAGGAGAAGGTTGTCTGTGTACATGAGGCAGTCATAACATTGCCTCAAAATGCCCAGATTCACCAGTTGGACTGGAGAGTACACCTGAAACTGCCCTTTGGACATGCCTGAATAGGTAAAGTGAGCTGTTTTACTGATTAGCTGGTAGGGACAAATAGAGAGCCTTGTCCTTCTGGACAGTATAGGGGGTCTAGTGCTAGGGTTAATTAGTGCTTCCTATGAGTTTTGAGCAAGGGTGGGGCTGTGAAATGAATGGTTTGAGTGCTTACGTTGAAAGTTTTTCTAGTTCCAAAGGAAAAATTGAAGCGCAGACTTCGTGGAGCCGGGAATAGTTTAACCCTAGTTAACCGGCACTGCCCGGCATGCAAATGCAGTTTTTACAGCAGGGAAATGAAAGAGATAGAAATTAGCCCAGGGGACCACCAGGTTGGCTTCCTTTTTTTGGAGGATAGCGGCTTGGTTCTGTTTGGGATAGCATGATCCATGCACTCATGTAAGTGCTTATAGAGTGCATTTGTGTAGGATTCAGCAGTCGTAACTGTATTGTCCATCTGCATGGGTGTCATAAAGTTCGCCACTTCTGTCTTAAGAAGCATCTCGCATGAACTGGAATACAGTGACTGGACTGCAATATATTAAAGTACTGACCCCACCTCAGTACTGACCACATCTCAATACTTACCATAGTCTATAACCTACTGTCCTGTCTTCAAGGCATCTTTTCCCCTAAAATATTATGCTAAAAAAGCTCAAGTATAACCAATTATTTTTACTCCCCACTGCTGACCATCAGCTGCCTCCAGCAACTCTCTCTTTATCAGGTCTACCATACCTCCCTCAGCCTCCCCTAGACTCAACATAACCCAACTCTAGAGCTGATAAGAAAATCAAGAATTTTGGTGCAGCATCATATTTGCAGTTAGAGAGATGTGCTCTATCCCCACCACTCCATGGCAGCCTTACAAGGTCTGCGATCTCTGTCTTTGGGAGGTGCGTACACATTTGAAATCAACTAAGTGCAATACTGCCTGCAGCATGAACCTATCCAAGCTCTATAACGTGGTGATTACAGAGTCTAGGCTTTCTCCTTTCTCCTAAAATGGGTGAGCTAACATAACTGCTCACTCCCCATCATCCTCATGCAGCCCTTTTACTTCCTTTGCTGCTAGTCGAACATGGGTCATCCAGGGATTAATAAGGGCTTTATGCATTTGCACCACTGAGTTGGATGAATAGAACAAATTTCTGAATACAAAGTTACAAAACCCTAACTGACAACATGGGTTTAAGGCCAAAATACATTAGTATCTTAGCCATATACACAGAAAAATAGTTTACTCACTGGTGGACTCTTTCTAAACTTAAAAAAAAAAAAAAAAAAGTTTGATAATGGTACTCATGACTTACTCACTTCAAAGCTCCATGCCTGTAGATATTCAGAAAAAAAGAAGTTATGTACTCACCATAACATTCCATGTTTGTAGTCCATCTCGCCCTTCATTCTTACATATGGGTTCGGAGCCAATCCTCGGCTCCGACTCAGCCTTTTTGCAAGCTCAAAGTCTTCCAGTTGGCTTGTGGCTAGGTAGGTATCCCATGGTGCACCAGTACAATCCCCAGATCTTGTTTGCTGCTAACTACAGAGAGAAACAAAAAAACTATCCAGAAAGAACAACAATAATAAAAGGTCTCCACTTGTTAAGAAAAATGTTTCTGTCTCCAGATCCTTCCAGGAAGGGGATAGGAGAGTGGTTTCGTAAGAATGAAAGGTGAGATGGACAACAAACATGGAACGTTATGGTGAGTACATAACTTCTTTATGTTCTGTAGTCCTATCTCGCCTTCATTCTTACATATGGGACAGCATCCCTAGCACCTTATTCTTGGGTAGCTCACGGAAAAATACTCCTGAGTACCGTGGAACCAAAAGAGGTTCTACCCCTAGAGGTTAACTCCAATTTGTAATGAGTAATAAATGTGCGAGGGGTAGCCCATGTTGCTGCTGCACAAATATTATCAATTGGAACCCTGGCTTGAAAGGCTGCTGAAGTAGACTGAGAACTCGTAGAATGAGCCTTAATTTTGAACAGTAAAGGCTTACCATCAGAAGAATAAATGTAGGATATACAACTGGAGATCCAATTCGAGGGGGGGGGGGTCACTTTGGAAACCAGGAGACCTAATCTGGAATCATAAAAGGAAACAAATAATTGATCTGACTTTGTGAATTCCTTGGTCTGGTGTAGATAGAACCGCAATTGTCTGTGAACGTCCAACTGATGGAATCAGTATTCTGCTGCGTTGGAATGATTAGGGAAGAACAACGGAAGCTCTATAGTTTGGTTCAAGTTGTTATGAGAGCACACTTTGGGGACAAAGGATGGATTAGTATGAAGAGATACTCTGTCTTTGTGAAAAATCAAATAAGGGGGCTTGACAGACGGTGCTTGTAACTCTGAAACTCGTCTAGCAGATGTGATCGCCACCAGTAACAAAGTCTTCCAAGACAGAAATGTCAAAGGAGACGAATGAGCTGGTTCAAAGGGTGGACACGTTAATTTGGATAGAACAAAGTTTAAATCCCATGAAGCTACCGGTTCCTGAAAAGGAGGTCTCAACAAAGTGGCACTTTTAAGGAAGGTCTTACACAATCTGTGTGACATCAGATTGGATTTATGTTGACCCAAATGAAAATTTGATATTGCTACCAACTGAACCCTAATTGTGGCAGCAGCAGAACCCTGGTGAAAAAGTTCAAACAAGAATTCCAATACCACCGGAATAGATGCAGTATAACGGTAAACATTCCTTTCCTCAGCCCAGATAGAAAACCTTCTCCATTTGCTGGTGTATAACTTTCTAGTGGAGGGTTTATGAGAAGATGTAAGAATGCGAGTCACAGAGAGTGAAATATCATGAAGCCTGACTAGGGATGGAACTGGAGCAGCCAAGCTGTCAAACTGAGGGTGTGGAGGCTGGGATGAAGAGAGTCTGACATATGCGCCAACAGATCTGGCACTGGGTCCAGAGTTCATGGGTCGTCTAGTAGGTGAGGCCTGAGGAAGGGGAACCAAACCTGACGAGGCCAGTAAGGAGTGATGAGGATCAATTTGCTTCCCAACAGTTTTGCTTTCCGAATCACCTTGGATATGAGACGAAAGCATGGGAAAGCATAAAGGAAACCCAGGGGCCAATCGTGAACAAGTGCGTCTCTCGGTGAGAAATAGCTGCTGCATTTGGAGTTGATCGGGCTGGCAAAAAGATCGAAGCAAGGCTGTCCCCATCTGCAGAAAATCTGTTCTGCTATTTCCTGCTTCAGAAACCACTTGTGAGGCGTCAAGACTGCCCAGCTGAGCTTGTCAGCTATCACATTGGTTGCCCCCAGGATGTGCATCGCCACTAGAAAGCGCTGGGAAGATATCACCCATTTCCAAACACAAATAGCCTCTCGACAGAATGGATATGATCTGATTCCGCCTTGTTTGTTGAGATACCATACTACCGACATGTTGTCTGATTGTATTGCAATCGTTCCAAGAGGAAGAAGGTCGTGGAGTGCTTGCAACACCAGGAGCACTGCCCTCATCTTTAGGACACTGATATGCAGGTGGGCCTCATGATCTTGTCATGTGCCTTGGACAGTCCTGTCTAGATAATGCCCCCCCCCACCCTATCTGTGAGGCATCCGTGGTCGCAGTAGCAATGGGTTGGTGAGGAAGGAATGGAGTGCCTATCGTAAGCTGGTTGGGTTGGATCCACCAACGGAGGTCCTTCTTGCAAGACTTAACAGGATGTGGTGGTATAGAGGCAGTTGTTGGAAGGACCACTGGGATGATGGAAGCCACTGAAGAATCTGCATGTGTATTCTGGCTAGAGGGACTAGTAATATGGTGGAGGCCATGGTCCCTAGAAGTTTCAGTACTGTCTTTGCCTTGACTTTTTTGAGGGGGAGAAGACGGTGAATTTGTTGTATGAGATTTTGTGCTCTTTCTGATGGAAGACAAGCCAACATGGCTACTGTGTCTATGTGTCTATTTCTGTGCCTATAAAAGTCACAAATTGAGAGGTTGATAAGGTAGACTTTTCCCAATTTATAGTAATCCTCAACTGGGCACAAAGTTGGATAGTGGCGTCTCTGGTTTGAAAAAGTAGATGCCTGGTGGAGGCGGTCAAGAGCCAGTCATACGGAAACACTTGGAATCTTAGATGTCTCGGGTGAGCTGTCACTACTGCCATACACTTGGTGAACACCCTGGGGGCTGTGGTGAGACCAAAGGGCAGAGCACGAATCTGGTAGTGACTGGCTCCCAGCCGGAAGCGTAGATGGCTCCTCGACACCCTGTCCATTTTTATATGGTAGTATGCGTCTTGGAGGTCTATTGAGCACATCTAAGTGCCTTTCCCAAATAGAGGGAGTATAGACTGCAGTGTCACCATCCAGAACTTGTCCTTCTTTATGGATTTGTTTAGTTTGCTGAGATCCAAGATGGGCCTCCAGTCCCCTGTATGTTTTGGCACTAAAAAGAATCTGGAGTAAGTCCCGAATCCTACTTGGTCTGTGGGGATGGTTTGGATGACTCGTTTGCTAGGAACTTGCTCACTTCTACAGTTGCTTGATCCCTGTGATTGGGTGGAACATCCGGGATCCTCTTGGGAACATGAGGTGGAAGAGAAAAGGGTATGGAGTAACCTCTGGTGATAATTCTTTGCACCCATTTGTCTCGGGTGATACTTAGCCAGGCTTCCAGATACAAAGAAATGCGACCCCTCCGACTGGCTCCAGAAAAGCACAGTAGGGCCCCACATCAGGAGCGCTGATAGGGCCGACCTCGAAATGAATCGCAGCCTCCCTGGTTTTGCGGTCCGCCCCTGCCTCTAGGACGAGGTCTACCATTTGCTCCTCCTCCTCTGCCTCTGAAGGAGGAGTCACCCTGTGCATCCTGGAAAAACCTCTGGGACTTCTTGAACCACATTTTACCACCTCTCTGACCTTTGGGATATGGTCTAGAGGGGACGGTAAAAAGTACTCCCATGACAGAGTGTTTTCCCTTCTTGCTCGCACCTGGTGAGTGTGTCTTTTACCTTAGGTCCAAACAAGGAAAAACTGTCAAAGGTGACATTGGTAAAAGTAGACTTGAACGGCTCCGCAAAATTACACAAGCTCATCCAGGAGTGCCTCCTTAGGGAAACTACTGAACCAGCTGCCCTGCTCGCTCCATCATTTGCATAAGAAATCAGCCTCATGGAGGAGTTAACAATGGAATTCAAGGTGGACAACTGAGCAGACACCTTATCAGGGACTCCTTCGGCAGATGCACATTGTAGAGTCTCTCCTAACTCTTTAAGGAGATCTCTCTGAAGCCTTGTAAAGTGTGTCAGGTAGTTCAGCGATCTGAGAGTGAATGCTGCTGACGAAAAGATACGCTTCCCGTACCTGTCCATCGTTCGAGACTCCTTGTTTAGCGATAATACATATGATATGATATATGATAAATAGTATGTTTTGATTGTGTTTTATTATATATGGGTGTAATTTAGTCATGTCCCTTTAAAAAGTGTATTGTTGAAATGATTAATTAATTGTTGTACTGGATGGGTATTTAAATAGGAGTTTTTGTGAAGATTTTATTGTTCTGATGTAGTCCTGACAGTGTGAATGAAACCTAGGTCAACAATTCTGTTCGACTATTGTTTTTACAAATAAAAGGTGGACTGGTCTGCTGTTCTCCAGGTGCTTTTCTTTTTTATGTTGTTGGATCTGGTTAAAAGTTGGTTTGGTTCGTTACTTCAGCATGGAGAACATGGATTCCACCACTGATATTATGGAGCTCTTGTAACAGATAAACTAGCAGTTGTTAGAACATACTGCTCAAATAAAATCTTTGGCAGACAAACAGCAGCAACCTGGCCAGTTTAACTAATTGTTCGGAAGTTTGGGTGTTCCACTCACCCAACCCACCCAGAATATGGACAGATTAACAACTAATGAAGACAATGCATTTATGAATACGGTCAGTACCATTAACAATGGGACTAAAGCCCCTGGGAATAAGACTGTGGTCAACTATGCAGAATGATGGAAGAGTAATAAATTCAGTTTTCATGCTGACAACAATGGCAATGAAAAAGGCAAGAAACCTGTTAACATGTCCCTTTCTGAGCAGTTAAAAGCATTTGAGGTAAAATTTTTTAACATGAAAATTCAGTTAGAAAATACATATCTCCTCAGGAATATTGAGCTGGGGTTGGTGCCAAAGGGACTGTGAATGTGGCAGTATCCAAATGGGGTACACAACAACGCTTGAGATGTTTAAAGATGTGCATAAATTATTTGCTAATACAGGAATTGCTTTAATGGAGATCATGGTCAAATGTAATGGCCAGAAAATTGAACATTATATGGTAGATCTCGAACGGGAGAATGAGCACATTGTTAATGATTTGCTGTTTGAACAGTACATCACTAATTATAGTAATGTCTTGGACAATGTAGAAAATAGCTGTAAGGATATTTTCACAAGAAAACTGAATAAAATTAAGAGAGACATGACGGAATATGCAACTGATGGTGCCTACCCGGTTTCTAGAGGTAATCGAGGTTGCCAAGGCAACCAGGGGAGTTCGACCAATGAGGAAGCAGATCAAGATGACGAAATGACGTTGCTGCAAGGAAATTTAAACTACTCTCGGCAGCCACCAAACCCTTTAGAGGAGGGACCCAGGCAGTCAGAGAAGCTGCGCAGCAAAGGGTAGGACGTCTACAACTCAACAAGAGAAGAAAAGAGGCAGTATACACAACAGGGAGCTCGGCCCAAAACCTGGAACTATTCAAGGAAGGCGTACAATGAGTATTCAACGAAGCAGAAATGAATGAAACTAACATAGCCCACCTCAAGTAAGGGATATTCTTCTCTGCAATTCAGGTCTGGTATCTGAATCTTGTAATCATTTATGTAACAACAGACTTGATGTGGCTACAAGCTTGAATATCAAAGACATTTCAGCTATGAATATAAATAATATGGCTGAGAGCATGCTTTCGAGGGGGACTGGATGTGCAACGGCGGATATATTGTCAGACATTGAATCTTGTTCGTGTTTTATAAAAGGCAAGTTTGACTGCAATATTGACTTAATTAATGAACGGTCTGCTAGTGAAAACTTGGAATCCAGTTTGTATGTTACCTTTGAGCATTCAAATATTATAAAGTCACCGGTTATTGAAAGTAACAACAATAGTGATTTGAATTACAAGTTAAATAGCTCTAAAAGTCTGAGTGACAATTTATTAGAGTTGAGTGTGTATTCGACAAATAGTTTGACTGAAATGGGGAGTGATGTTTTGTGGAATGATGTGTTTTCATCAAATGTAGAATTAAATCAAAATGGGGGTGGGAGTATTCGGGTAACTAGTGGAACAGAGTCCTTACATGTAAATAGCATAGTGAATCAGCAATGTGCTTCTTTTACCTGTGGAATAGATGATCGGTCAATTTCTGAGTTCATGTTTAATGATGAATGTGGGGTGTCATATCAAATTTTTGAATAGGTACAAGAAATGTTCAGTCTGAATGTTTTAAAAAATTCTGAAATTATTACCAATACTCCTGGTGATTTCAAAAGTTTATAACTATTGTAAAATTAAACTAGGCACTGGGCATGCAAACTTACTATAAAAAGGTTTTACATTTGTACCGTGTAGAAAAGGGACACTTTCAGAAATGTTAATTGACCTGAAACTATTTGTTCGCAAAATGAATATAAGGATGTGGTTTCCTGATACGGGGACCAGATATGAACAAAAAGTACTGGTGAAGCCTAGTAAATTTAACCCTCCAACTAACCAAATGATTGCATCATTTGAAAAAGCTTGTGAGTTAGATGAAAGGGAACATTTCAGGAAGTCAAAGAGAAGTGGGTATATTAATTTGTCTCCTACTGAATATAATTTACTAAGTGACTTGGCTGACAATAAACGGGTATGAATAATGAGGCCTGACAAAGGCAATGGTACTCTGGTGATTGATAAAAACGATTATATAGATGCCATGATGGGTATGTTAATGGAAGATAATTATGTGGAAAGTAGTGTCAATGAAATTACTATGGCACATTTAAAACTTGACTTAATGATAATATGCTGTTTCAGGGGAAAATAACCAAAACAAAACGTGAATTTTTGAGGAATCCCAATCCAGTGGTCAGTGGGATATTTGGTATTCCCAAATTGCACAAAGGCCTGGATGATGTTAAAATCAGGCCTATTGTGGATGGGAAATAAAGTAAAACATGTTTTATTAGTCACTATTTGGATTATTATATGCAGAGAGGTCTAGGTACCTTTGCATATATAACTAAAGATTCCGGGAATTTTTTAGAAAAGCTAAACATGATAACTATTACAGAAGACACTATGTTAGTTACAAATGATGTATGTAATCTGCTTTTGGTTATTCCCCATGAAGTAGGAATAACTTGGCTGGAGTGCCAATTGATTAAAACTGGCCTGTATGACCAGGATCAAGTAAATGTGTTTATTACCCTGATGGAGGCAGTGTTGTAGAACAATTTTCTGTATTCTGAAGGACATTTTTATAAACAAGTCACTGGTGTGGCTATGGGGGCCGCTTGTGCCCCCATTTATGCCAATTATATAATGTCCTACTGGGAGCAGGAGTATGTATTTCAAAGTGCCTATAATAAGTATATTAGGCAATATAAGCATTTCTTGGACGATATTTTTATCGTTTGGAAAGGAAATTGTGAACAGCTTAAGGCATTTTTAGATTACATCAACAGCACAGTGGGGTTTCTAAAATTCACCTATCAGTACAGTGCAGAAACACTATCATATTTGGATGTTAAATTGGCAATAGATAGAGAGATGAAGTGTTTGAGATCTAGTATTTATACGAAAACCACTTTTTCCAATTCATATTTGGATTAGAATAGCTGGCACCCTCACCATCAAAAAAGATCCATTGTTAAGGATCAAATGGTGAGGGCAGCCAGGATGGTCAGTAATAATCAGGAGTTCCTTAGAGCGTTGGAATTTATGACCATGATGTTCAAAAGAAGGGGATACCCAGAGCCCTGTGCGCGGATGTCATGGAAGAAATCATTTGTAAAAGGAATAACAGCATTTACAGGGCCATTTTGATGGGAGGGATCGGGCATGTTCCAGACGAGTTGGTAGTTAATGTTGATGAAACTGAATTGAAAAATAAAGTTGAAGGTTTATTATTTGTCACCACTTTTAACCAGGATGCTGATTGGTTTAGGTGGATGGTAAAGAAAAACTGGGATATCTTAGACAAGAATGTTGAAAATAAGATGGGTGGTGCTCCAAGGTTTGTGTTCCGGAAGGATAAATCCTTTAAGGAGATCTTGGAGAAGGGGTCCCACCAAAAGCAATTAAGTGTTGGGAGAGTGTTAGGTAATTTCAAATGTGGGAGATGCATTACATGTAAGTACATTATGGAAACGGATAAGAATATCAAAGTGAATAAATACTTTATTCCTATATTGGGGCATTATGATGGTTATACTCAGAATGTGGTGTATTCAGCTAAATGTGAAGCATGTCCTATGCTTTATGTCGGAAAAACATTCAGGCACTTTAGGGAAAGAGTAAATTAACATCTTTTGGACATTAAGCATCTTAAGTCCACCAATGCCCTTGCTAGGCATACTGCTAGACATTTAGAGCGCAGCTTTAAATTTTGCGTCATTCAACAAATCAAAAATGACATTCAGGGCAAGGTGTTAGATGCCCATTTAGATATATGCGAATTAAAATGGCAACTTAGGGTGGATGCCCAGAACTACCCTGGTATAAACAACATCAGTAGTATTGCCCCTATATTAAAGTTAAAAAATATTCTGGGTAGGTAGGTAAAGTTAATATTGAATCAGTTTAGTTTAATACATTTATTTCATTGTATTTTAATTTATTTTTATTTTATTACACATGTATATTTATGAATTAAATGAAATGATATAAACTTTAAAAATTTGCAATGAAAAATAGTATGTTTAGATTGTGTTTTATTATGTATGGGTGTAATTTAGTCATATTCCTTTAAAAAGTGCATTGTTGAAATGATGAATTAATTGTTGTACTGGGTGGGTATTTAAATAGGAGTTTTTGTGAAGATTTTATTGTTCTGATGAAGTCCTGACAAGGGTGGACGAAACCTATGTTAACAATTCTGTCCGACTATTGTTTTTACACATAAAAGGTGGACTGGTCTGCTGTTCTCCAGGTGCTTTTCTTTTTTATGTTGTTAGATCTGGTTAAAAGCATTCTGGGTAAGGCAGATGACTTCAGGAGTCTCAGCACTACTTTCTCCACATCTTCTTTCGATAGGCTCCTGGAAGATCTGGAGGACAGTGTGGTAGATCTAGACCTCTGTAAAATAGGGGACCTTGACGCTGGGGAGACCAGCAAAGGATTTCTAGACCAGCTCCGATGTCTGCTATCAGTGGTCGGCTCCAATGGATGCTATCAGTGGTCGGCTCCTAACTGCCTGGGGCCAACACTGAAGCTATAGTAGCTACGCCCTCAATCGGTTCCGAAATCAGTGGAGCAGAGAAGGGAGAAGACTTGTCTGGTTTTGAAATTTTGGGAGGTGGTTCCGAGGCACCAGATGGCACCGGGGAATGCATCTTGGAAGGTTTAGCCTTTTCTTTCTTAGATCCATGCGAATTAGATGCAGAAGACGAACTGGCCAAATCTTCCTCAAAGGAAGGCATAAGGAGACCTTTTAATATTAGTTTATTCTTCCTCTCCTGTAATACCCCGGCACTGAAAGAATGACAAAACAAACACATTTCTTGTAAATGGATGGTTCTGAGGCAATACACACAGTTACTGTGGCCATCAGTAACAGACATCTTTTCCGAGCATTTCACACATTTCTTAAACCCCGAGGGTTTATGATCTTTATCCTCCTTAGACATAGCACTGAATATGCAACAAAAGGACACAAGCCAATTACCCAGCGGGGACTAGGTCCTCTAACTCAAATGGGCCTAGCCCTGGGTAGAAAAAGAAAGGGAGAAACCTAGGTCCTCTAACTCAAATGGACCTAGAAAGGAGGATAGAAAGGTCTGAATTAGCAAATATACTGACACACACACACACACACACACACACACACACACACACACACACACACACACACAAGGTAGAGGCCTTTATACAACACTATGCCTTAGAAACAAGAAGTGTTGAAAAACCAGGAACCCTTGTCAGCCAAGGTAAAAATCCAACAAATTAGTAGACCGATTACTCCAAAATTAACTATCTAAGCTAATAACACCACACACTAAGAAACACTAATATAACTAAGCTAATAACGCACTCTAAAGAACACTGCACACAGAAAGTTAAATTGAGCGCAGGCGCGTCTTAAGCACTAATTAACACACTACAAATGTCTAAACTAAACTAGCACAGTAAATAACAACTGGGGGCAAAAACGCCCGCTAAATGAAACGAAACTGGCACACAGGATACCAAGGAGAAAACAAGGCCAACGGCCAACCAGTTCTCAACAATAATTCAGTAAATAGAGGAAAAAGGTACTGCAGTAGACTAAACTACTCTAAAGATAGAAAAACAACACTATCAAAGGCTATTTATGGGGCTGGGAGGTTGGCATAATGGTTAAGGTTTTTACCTTACAGACACAAGGTGCAGGGTTTGATTCTCACATGGGCCAATTGTCTAGGCTTAAAATGGTCCACAAGGGCAGTTAGCCTAGTACTGATCTATAAACCTATGAACCTATACAAATTGAAAGTTAAGCTGTAAAATAGCAAAAAGTAGTAAAATGTGTTAAAATTAGCCACGGCCAAGAAGAAGCACATCTGAACTCGTCGACGCGGCAAACAAGATCTGGGGATTGTACTAATGCACCATGGGATACCTACCTAGCCACGAGCCAACTGGAAGAGTTAGAGCTTGCAAAAAGGCCAGGTCAGAGCAGAGGATCAGCTCCAAACCCATATGTAAGAATGAAGGCGAGACAGGACTACAGAACATTATGTATTCCTGGTTTAAAAACTATATCCTACAGAACGTCCGTCATGTCCTATGACACTGGTAAACTTTTCACAGGAGTTCTTCAGTGCTCTAGCCTGGGCCTGTTTTTTTCTTCTTCTTTGTTTTAATTAATGACATTCCCAAAGATCTACATCATCTTGAGAAGCTTTTATAAGCAGATGACACTTTACTTACTAAAAACTCAAAAAATAGTCCCTCACTCCAAAATCGTTTACAAGATCATTTTAAGTTCCTATAGAACTGGCTATCGTCTAACAATCAAAATATTAACACTAAAAACATATGGTTCTTGGGACAACAAAAAACTCCAAAATGCTCCCCACATTCTCTATAAATGAATCCAATGACTCCTCACTGCAATAAATGAGCAGAAATACCTTGGTGTTATTATTGATCAGTCTTTCTAACCACATACAGTAAGGCAAATTGAAAGGGTTCTAAACCAAATTAAAATACCCTGCACAACCTATCTTCTAGTAGGCGAGACAAGAAAAGCCACTGTCCATAATGCGTCATACCGAAGTTAAATATTCCTTACCATTTTCAGTAATTTGTGCTCAAAATACATCTATACACCAGAAAACTGAAAACAAAATAGAAAGACTCGTACAACTGGCTCATAATCAAGAACATCACTGCACCTCTGTTTTTAAAGCCAAGTGACTATCTGTTATGACAAAGTTTACTTTCCTTCTTTGTCCATTTATTTATTTACAGGATACTAAAGGATTCTTCCTGACCCCTGCCCAGATCTCCTCTTTCCTATCTACTCTTCTGAATGCTCTCTTCGAAGTCAAGAGCCTCTGTTTCTTGTTAGACTTTCAGTTTGTCTATTACAGGGTAAAAAAACAGCTCCTACAACATGGAACTCACCACCTGTTCAAATAAGAAATATAAACAACTTTATAAAATTCTGAAAGCAGTTGAAGCGGTTCTCAACCATTCCGTCAAAGGGTACATACTTCACTAGAAAAGATTAAACAGTACTTCAACTTATTCTCTTGCTAGCTAATAAAGGTTTTACTTCTTTTAGAACAGCTCTTCCAACTGGTGGGATACTCCCCACATCAACACTTCCTACTTTTATTATCATTATGTGAATAATTTGTTTTTGTAAATACTTTTTATATGTTCTATACTCTCCCCACTATACACATTTTCAAAAAATACTGGCAGCTTTTTACAACTTCTGTCAATCTGTCACTACATAGACTTTATTCATTATGTCTTTCTCCACTGTATAAATATTGGATGCGTGTGCATGCTGATGTCTTTTTTGGCATGAGTCATGACTGAAAAAAGATTATCTTGACCCACTTCCATCTGTCCAGTTAAAGTAAATAACACACATATATTATATAAAGACATATAACCAGAGATACACAAATACACAAATGTACACATGCTCCCTGAAACACACACACACACCCACCACACACCCTGCATTTCTACATTCTTCTAAAAGAATCTTCTAATGTTGTCTCATGAAGCTTGTTCTGAATTTATGTTATCAATTCAGAATCAGAAAAAATCGAAAATATTATGCAGTATGCATGACACTTGCCTCTTCCTCCAGTTAACTTCAAATCATGCCTTAAGAAGGCAAGGGGAATAATAAGTCAAGCTTCGGAAAGGTCAGATAAAATCTGGGAAATTCAAGAGATCAGAAAACAAAGAAAACAAAAACATGTCTGAAAGATAGGCAAGACGTTTCTTTTCCATATTTTAATTCATTGGCAAGATCTGCTTTTCATCAAATTGAACAAGAATTTCTGAGATATGGAAGACATTAGTTCTGCAACAGCTGGTGGACAAGTGAAACAGAAGAGTAGTAGTACATCTGTATTTAATGCTTGCAAAAAAAAAAAAACAAAAGACATTCTTGAACATTAGAATTTGCCGTTAAAAATATATAGCCTCCTCTGTAGTGCAGTGGGGTAATTCATAAAAATGTTCCCAGTCCAGGTTCAATTAACAACCTGGGTACACAGGAAGATCTGGCTGGAGAGGAATGACTGATGTAGGCCTGCCCATCTTGGGCTTTGCTGCATTAGTTCCACCTGTCAGCTCACAGGCAACTTACTACATGGACAGCACCGTGGGCCTACTGGGCAGTGTCTGCACTGCAGTCAAGCCAGGGAATTCATAAACACACCTGCTCTGGGACTATAAAGAGTCCCCTTCCTTCAGGTGAGCTGTTGGACAGAGGGTGCTACAGGCCAAAATACCAAGCTAGCCAGACGAACTCCTTTCCAAAGGCTTATTCCTACCTTCCCAAAGTAACCTATCGGTACAGACACTAGAAGTTAAAATTTCCAAAGGAGTCAGGGGCCACCCAAAAAGTGATGCTGGGTGCTAAAATTGGTGACATCGAGAAACAGAAAAGCTAAATGACTGACAGATGTTACTAATGCTCAGCAAGCTAAAAATAAAAAGCTGTAGAAAGAAGAAACATATAACAACTAGTTTATTTAATTAATTTTTACCTGAGATTCCAGCATCAGTTTAGCCAACTGTTTTCTCTCTTCTGTGGTAAATGTTTCTTGCTTAAGTTGCTCAAATCTCCGTGCAAACCAACCCTTTTCTGCCTGTGACTGAAGAATACCAGTTTCTATTGAAATGTGCCCACAGTATGTACGGTTAAGGTACTCCAGGACTTCCTCCAAGAAAGCTTCATCCTTTCCAAACTCCAAGAGCCCTAAACAGAGAATAAAACATAAACATTGCCATACAAATTAAGGAAAATAAATATATACACAATCTCCCATTAACTCTCCCTACTGTTAATATATCAGTGGGTGATAATCACTTATGAGCGATCACACACAACTGAAATATAGGCCACAGTGCACATATCTTAATTAAATTATGAAACAAGAGAATGTGTGCTCATGGAAAGGGCTTTGCATGTTTTAATTCACACACACACATTATATATATATATATATATATATATATATATATATATATATATATATATATATATATATACACACACACACACACACACACACACACATATACACACACATACATATATATGTATCTTTAATGCACTAGTTATGTATTCTACAGCTATGTAAATTAGAGGCAAAATATATACCCACTAATAAAAGCACGACTAAAGATTTTTTTAAAAGTTCATTGTTAACAGGTATGCACAAATGGGATGAACCTGAATGTACAGGACACAGGCATGTAGTCTGTAATCAATTACTTCAAGCTAAAAACGTTCATCGATCAATATACGTCCGTGGATGTAAACAAATGATACTTACTGGCATACAGATGGCTGAGACACAGCCGGCACTAGCTTTAGTGCATCATCCATATTTCAGAGCACTATCTATCCAGTCCTACTATAAAGGCATGCACAGTTAATTTCATAAAATCACCATTAAGTATAACAATTGCTTCTGTTGTAGCAATTAACATTTATTTACTGTACTTACTTGCTGTAAAACTTTGCTATCTTACTTGCACTTGCACCAATAATTATAGCCTAAAGTAATTATTTTCCATTGCTATTTAATTCCTTGTACCATTTTCTAAATGACTTGATAGCATGCTCAATCACCACTGCAATGAATCAACAGCCCACTCTACCTTTCCTTGACCAGCTTGCTAGTACTTGGAGTATTAAGGCAGAGTAACAATTGCCTTCTGTTTACTAATAATCCTTTACTCCTGTTAAATACTGACCCCACCTTCAAGAGTTGCAAACATTTATTCATTTTGGAAAACTGGAAGCACTTAAAGGCAGTAAATATTCCTCTACCATACCCACATATGCTACAGTGTTCAAAAAAAAAAGTTATGTACTTACCATAATGTTCCATCAGAGTTGTTGCTTTTCATTTGTCTTCAACCTATGGGACTTTGATCCGAGATTGGATCTGACTTGGCCATCTAAACCAGCATCACAGCCAAAATCTGAGCTCCTTCCCTACCCATAATGCCTCTCTCTAACTTCTTCCCCACAGAACGAGTTTGCTGCAGGACAGCACCACCCGACCCTCAGCAGAGTACCTTAACCCCTAACCACTGAAGGGGTACACACACACCAGACTCAAACCCAGGACCAAGAAGAAGATAAGCCTGCACCTGTTACCTGTCTGGTCCACAACACAAGACCATTGTTTGTTCCATAGGTTGAAGACCAAATGAAAACGAGTCCCCAACTACAATAACCTTGGGAGGCCATTATGGAAGGATATTCTGGAGCACGGCAGAGCAGAAGAAAGCCCTGCTCCTGGACAGAATGTCCAATTTGTAATGGGAAATAAAAGTATGCACGAGAACCAAGTAGCAGCAGAGCAAAATGTCATCCAAAGGAACCCTGAACCAAAATGCCACAGAAAAAGACACTGATCTGGTGGAATGTGCCCAGACCTTTAGAACAATAAGCCGTAGACATGCAACTGAAAATCCAATGAGCAAGGGTGACCTTAGAAATAGGCTTTCCCAAACAGGGCTTTGAAAAGGATACAAAAAGTTGATCAGACTGTCGTCAATTTTTGGTTCTATCCAAATAAAAACACAACTACTTATGGACATCAAACAAATTTAATTTGTATTCCCCTTTGTTCTGATAATTTGGAAAGAAGACTGGCAAATGAATCACCTGGTTAATGTTGGCTTCGGAAGCCAACTTTGTCATGAGAGAGAGGTTGGTACAAAGAGTCACTCTCTCTTTATGGAAGACAAGATAAGGAGGCTTAATTGACAACACCTGCAATCCAGATACCTGCTTGGCAGACGTGATCACCACCAAGAAGGCCGTCTTCCAAAAAAGGAACTGTAAATCCACAATAGCAGCTGGCTGGAAAGAAGGAGAAACCATAGCCTGCAAAACCAAAATAACATCCCAAAGAGGTATGGGGTCCTTGACTGGTGGCCTAAGGAGGAAGGTACCCCTCAAAAAGGCCTTGCAGAGTTTAGAAGAAGCCAGGTATGCAGAATTCTCACCCACATGGAAATTTGAGATTGCTGCCAAGTGAATTTTAATCATAGAAAAACTAGCTCAGTTGTAGAAGGTATAGGCTAGAAAATCCAGAATGGCAGGAACAGGAGCTGTAAAAGGATCCTACGTATGCTGCAATGCCTAGATGGAAAAACATTTCCAATTACTGGAGTAAATTTTTCTAATAGAGGCCTTATGAGCCGCAACCAAAATCTTTTTAACTGGTAAAGAGACCCAGGAAATGAACTGGAGCAGCCACACGGTGAGCTTCAGGCTGACTAAGTCCAAGTGTGGAACCTCTGACAAGTGTGAGAGGAGATCCGGAACTGGATCCAGAGTCCAGGGTGGACATGCCAGATGAGACCAAAGAATGGGGAACCAAACTTGGAAAGACCAGAAGGGGGTAATGAGGATGACCTTGCTCTTCAACCTCTGTGTTTTCTGAAAATACCTGGATATCAGAGGAATAGGGGGGTAAGCATAAAGTACATGGGAGGCCAAGCATGGACCAGAGCATCCACAGGCATCTCCCCCAAAGGGGGGGATCAGGGCGAAAAACTCTCTGCACTTGGCAATGAAAAGAGTGGTGAAAAGATCGCAGCAAGGATGACTTCATTTCCAAAAGATCACGTCCGCCACTGAAGGATTCAGAGACCATTCATAAGGCATCAGAATGGTTCTGCTGAGCCTGTCCGCTAGAAGGCTGAACTTCCCTGGAAAGCGTGTTGCCACCAGAAAACAGATGGAAGAGATCACCCACTCTCACAATGTTATGGCCCTGTGGCATAGGGGAAAAGATCTGGTCCCCCCTGTTTGTTGATGTACCAGACAACAGACATGTCTGTCTAGATGACAATTGTCCCAGTGGGAAGAAAAGCTTAAAGGGCTTGCAACACCAGAAGTACCGCTCTCATCTCCAGGACACTGATATGCAGATTTGCCTCCAAGGGGGACCACGTGCCTTGGACTGCCTGTCCCATCCAATGCCCCTCACCCAAGCTGGGAGGTGTCCATGGTCACCGTGATCGAGGGGCAAGGAAGAACAAATGGCCAGCCCAGAAGGAGGTCTGCGGATTACAGCCACCACTGAATAGACTCCCGACAAATCTGGGATAGCAGAACTGGGTACGAAAGAAGAAGGTCAGGTAGGGACCACTGCACCACCAAGGTCCACTGCAGGATCCTCACGGGTAGGTGTGCAGTTGGCAGTACAGTTATCGCGGCCGCCATAGATCCCAAAATCCATGTCCACTGGGGGGCAAGTAGTTTGTAGCATAAATCTCACATGTTGCTGGACCAAAATTATCCTGTCTGGTGGCAGAAACGCACTGTTCTGTAAGGTGTCAAACCGGGTACCTGTAAAATTATCACATGAACCAGTTCCAAGTTTGATTTGGCCAGATTGATCGATATGCCTAGGGAAGATGCTAGTAGAAGGAGGTAATCCCTGGCCTGAAGGAGCTGATGCCTGGTGGGAGCAGACAGGAGCCAATCATCCAGGTATGGAAATACATGGTATCCCTGCAGTCTCAAGTGAACCACCACTACTACCATCACTTTGGTAAACACCAGAGGGGCTATGGTGTCCATCACAAATCATCATTGGGTGCTCCAAATTATATCCAGAGGTTATTCCATCCTGTTTCTTCATCCCCCACTCCAAAAAGAAATCTCCCAAATGTTCCAGCTGGTCAGCGGGAGATGGCAGCCACAGAGATTGCCAGGGTGCTCAAAAGACGAGTCATCCAGTCCAAAGGGAAGTACTCGGAATTGAAAGCGATTGGCTCCCAGCCCGAAGTGAAGAAACCTTCTGGAATGCCTGTTCATTTCTATGTGATAGTATGCATCCTGAAGGTCTATAGAGCACATCCAGTCATTGTTCTGCACAATGGACATAATGGACTGCAAGGTGACCATCCAAAACTTCGTTTTCACAACAAACAGCTTCAGGGCAGTGAGATCCAGAATGGAGCTGAAGTCCCCTGTTTTCTTTAGTACCAAAAAGAATCTGGAATAAATGCCTGATCCAAACTGGTCTGGGAGGATGGACTGGATGATTTGTCTTTTGGGCACCCTGGCAATCTCTATGGCTGCCACCTCCCACTGACCAGCTGGAATATCTGGGAGATTTCTCTTTGGAGTGGGGGGATGAAGAAACAGGATGGAATAACCTCTGGATATAATCTGGAGCACCCAACGATCATTTCTGATGGACTCCCAGGCTGCTGGGTGCATAGAGAGACAACCTCCGAATGTCTCCAGAGTACAGCAGTCAGGCAAGCCCTCAGGATTGCTGAAAGAGCCAGTCAGACAATGAATCTCGAGACCCTTGGTTCCTCGGACCCCCTCTGCCATGTAGATGGCATCTGTTATTTCCCCTCTGCCCCTGGTGGAAGGTTCACAGTGAACTTCCTGGGGACAGCCCAGAGACTTTTTAAACCACAACTTTTTACCCCCATGCTGGTTCCTAGAGTAGGTCCATTGCAGGGTAGAGAAGCAGATTCCAATGGCAAACAAGATCTTCCTGTCTTACTTGTTCTAGGTAAGAGTATCATGAACAGTAGATCCAAAGAAGGTGGACCCATCAAAGGAGGCGTTCGTGAAAGATGCCTTGAAGGTTTCCACAAATGCACAAAGTTGGAGCCAGGCATGTATCCTAATGGCAACGCCTGTCCTAACCACCCTCGAGGTACCCTCAGTAGCATGAGAAAGTAACCTCATGGACGCGTTTGAGATGGCTGGCAAGGTGGATAGTCAGGAGGAGAAAACCTTATTCTCCTCCGACACTGACCCTGGGGCAAATGCAGAAAGTTCCTTAACCAGATCGCTCCGCAGTCTGGTGACGTGTGTCAAATAGTTCAGCGTACACAGAGAAAAGGTGGCTATAGAGTAAACTTACTTCCCAAAGCAGTCCATCGCCCTAGACGCCCTGTCGTGAGGATGGACTGAGGAGCTCTCCTGAGCCTGCTCCTTCTTGGTGGCCACTACAACCACCATGGCAACAACCAGAGAACCCTTGGACCAATGAGGCCTATCCGAGGGGGGCACTGAGCACCCTGTCTGGGTGCTTGTGAATGGGCTCAACAGTGTCTGTTCCTTCCATGCCCTGTGTGAGATGAGATCTAACAACGGATCTACGGGGTGGGTCACCCAAGATGTAGAGGGCCCTGTGCCAAACGCCTCCAGGAATACGGACTCATCAGGGTTGGGTTTATGGGAAGACCATCCACCTCTCTGATGCAGGATCTCCATGATGTCTCCAAATGAGACATCATCAGGAGGTGATTCAGGGTCCCTTCCCCATCATCCAAGTCCATCTTTTCTGTGAGAGATTCCAGGGGGAAATCTAAGTGCCTACTCTTGCAGGTATGCTTATGAGGCACCTCCTCGGGGTGATACTCCTGACAGGACTCAAAAGCTTCAAGGGGTTCCTGAAAAGGAACATACTGGGGAGGTCTAGCAACAGGCTGTCCCTGAGGAGGCAGGATGTATGACTCCCACCCAGAAACAGAGGGAGCAAGGGTATGCTCTGAGTAGGAAGTGTTGAGGTCCTAGAGGGAGCTGAGAGGAACCTCTACACCACCTCGAAGGCTGAAGGTAAGTGGACCCCAGAAGACAAAGCCACCAGCATTGGAGCCTCCTGGACTATCACCCCCAGCGCCGAAGCCCCTAGAGGAAGAAACAGCTCCAAAAGCCTCGAAGCCGAATCTACAGCTTTGAGAGCTGGTAAGATCAATGTAACCATCGGCGTTGAGGTACAAGTGACTGTCAATGTCAACACCTCAACACTGGGAAACCTTGGGCCAAAGAACTCAGAAGCCAAAGGTCAGATTGGAGAAAGAGAGACTGAGAAAATTCCAGGCTGCATGCTCAACTCTGGAGGGGGACAGAGCAGGCAAAACCTGAAGCTGTACTTCATCATCATCCTGCCCTCCTCGACTCCAGACAGGCTCAGAGTGGACCGGACAAAGGAGGCCACCAACCCCAGCCTGGAATGGTGCTGAGGAAAAGCAGGGATAGGAGACATGCACCTTGGGAACTTTCTGATTCTGGGGAGAAATGGGGCGAACAGAGTCAAGGAGAACACTGAACCACCACGGGCAGAGACTATGCGGGCGGCTTGGCAGAGGAAGCCCACTCAGGAGACCGCTTCCTATACCGCTCTCGCTCTATGTCTGGCCCTTTCCCCTTCCCCAGGCTTCTTGGTGGGGGTTTGAGCCCCAGAAGTGGAGGAAGGACACAGAGAAGACCCACAGGTCGAGGGCAAAAGGCCCTTCAAAATCAACTTATTCCTCCTGCCGATAAGAACTCATTGATTAGAACCCGTGCATATCGAACAGGAGGAATCCAGTGCCCCATGCACACCATGCTCAGAGTGTGGGCATCAGACGGAGGAATCTTATGCCCACACTCTGTACTCTTTTTCAACCAGCTGGCTTAGGAAGGTCATCCATAGGGTAAACAGATGCGCAAACACACACACACACACACACACACACACACACACACACACAGAACCAACAGACAGAAGAAGGTTTTCTTGAATATGGCATTCTAAGAAAATGTACAAAGCTGCCTTCTTCACCTCCTTAACATTGTCTTGTTAAACTTAGCATATATATGGGGTCTATTTTATTCCCACGAAAGCCGAATCGGACGAATACAACTTGCACGAACCATAATGAGCAAAATGCGAATACGTCAAACGCACTAAACCACGAAATTCAAAATCTCACTCTCTCATACTTGGCCAACCCCCACTGCCCGCAACATACTACCTACCGAAACACGGTAAAAAACAACACATACACACACTAACCAAAACCCTACTTCTAACACTAAAGTAAAGCACCAAAACCCTACTTCTAACCCTACACTAAACCCTACATACACATCTATGCACTATCCTTAACCCCTCCCTAACCCTAAGGTCCATAACTACTGCATACTTACCCTACTGAGCTATACCCAAACAAACTAAATATTCCACACACATACACTTAACAAAACTCTACACTAAACCTTACATACATTACCTATCTAGGCACTTACCTTAACCCGCACCCTAACCCTAAGGTCCGTAACTATCACACACTTACCTTACGGAGCTATTCCGCAGACAGGCCAACTATGCGAATTCGATATTTCCACTTTCGCAGTGTTGTGCGTTCGACGTATCCGCATTTCGCTCGTTATTCAGCTTTCACGGGAATAATGTAGACCCAATATATGACAGGACTCAGTCAAATGTTGAGGGCCAAAGCAATAAACACATTCATCGTGACTGTTGGTGATTTATTTGCTGGATTCTCATTTACAAGAAGAAACAAAAAGTGATATGGCAAAAAAGGGTCAAAGTCCTAAAATAAAACAGAGAAAAAAGCCTTAGTACACAACAGAATGAAAGTGTGGTAATGAGAGTAGCATGAGCAGAATTATCTGAAATACAGACAGTAAAAGAGCAAAGGAGTACCAAAAGCCTTAGTACACAACAGAGGGAAAGTGTGGCAATAAGAGGAGGAGGAGGAATTGAATTATCTCAAATACGGATATTAAAAGAGCAAAGGAGTCCAAAGAGAACAGTAAATAAAGTTACCAACCTGTACTCACAAAACCAGAAGAAAACAAAGTTCATTCCAAATCTTCCCAGAAAGTAGTCTGGGGCTATTTAGAACTCAAAACACATTTAGCAGTAGGAAGGCACTGGAAATGGAGAAGGGAAGTGCAGCATGTCGTGGGTAGAAGATGCTTCAAAAGTGGCTTGGGAAAGTTTTATCTACAGGGTAGGGCAAGCGTTGAGCACCTAATTGTAAAGGTTAATGAAGACTAAATCTCCATAGCAGGACAGGTTTTAATGACAGCACATAACATTTCAACAATATAAACAGGTTTAGGACTAACATCTTGATGGCAAAACACACACACACACACACACACACACACACACACACACACACACACACACACACACACACACACAATATTACACTCCTGAGCTACTCTACACATTGAGATTTCCAATCATTACACACTCACTTCACCAGTTACCATGGCGGACAGGGTTCAAGTCCCAAGTGAAACACAAACAATGACTATCAGCTCCAGCTGGAGGAACCGAGCAGAAAGGGAGGAAATGAGAAGATTCTGTCTTGCCCATCTTGGAGAAATGGATGTAGATTCTGCTTCCAGCTGAGTGTTCGCTAGCAGAGGACAGGGAGTATTCGCAAAGGTAAAAGCAGGGTACTGCTCTTTCATCAGCAAGGGGCATTAGTGGGTGGTTCAGTCTGCACAGTGATGTGCTGACAACACAAGCGCACACTGCCCTAGGTGGGACTTCTCTTTTCCTCGTGCCCACAAATTCTCAACCTCTACTGCCCCTTATGTGATGTCCTGCCTCCCCATTCTCATACTGATTGACAGCTTATGATATTACCTGTTGAGACTGATAATGTGAGCTCTCCCTGGAAAGGCAGGCTACCTGTCATAAAGCTCACAAGATTTTACTGACCCCCCCCCCCACCTCTATGGAAGGGATCAGATGAGTTCATTGGGATAGGGTGGATGATCAGCAAGGGGTGAGACATGGGGACAAAAATGAAGTGCACATAAAAATAAAAAAACTACACACACAAACCAGCTCACACACTACAGAAAACTCATCCACATTAACACACTTACCAGTCTACAACACAAAAACATGGACTACATGCTTTGTGATGTGATGGGCAAGCCCCCCAAAACTTGTAAATAAAACACCGAGATTTCACTTACCTTGGGATAAGTGTGGTATGTAGTGTTGCAGCTACACACATACACACACACACACACACACAGACACACACACACACAGACACACACACACACAGACACACACACACACACACACACACACACACACACACACAGACACACACACACAGACACACACACACACTTGCACAACAGCCATTTCTCACACTTTTCAAGCACTCTTTCCCTTTGATCAAATGCATGCCATCATAACTACATTCTCCTGGCAACATACACACTCTCAAAACACCATTCTCCTCATCAAAGCCACACCCTGTCATATCTGTAGTCTCATAACCACATACACAAACACACCCACACACATACACCATACACTCATAAAATATCTGTCCCCCTCACCAAACACACAAATGTCAAACCTACACTCTCCTGACCCATCAAAACACATACCTACAAAGACTTCTAATCAGTACACACATTCAAGACACCAAAAGCAACCACACATATACAAACTATTCACTCATATGTACATATACACACACACACTGCTCACCTACAACCTAACTCACTGATATACTTCTACACACACAACCTTTCAATCGGAAAACAACAAAATACATACCATGTTTTTGAGTACTCGCTTAAACATACTCACAAAAAAAAAAAAAATCCTTGGCAAAATGTTGCTATGTGTATACAGCCTGACCTGAACAACAGCTACTTCAGACACAGTCACAGACAGACAGACAAGACACAGAGAGAGAGACACACACACACACACACACACACACACACACACACACACACACACACACACACACACACACACACACACACACACACACACACACACACGTACACTGCCTAGCACCTCACCAGATAATGCTGGGTGGCAAACAAGGGAGCCCGCAGGATTTTTTGCAGGGGGGGGGATGCAAACCCAGAGCCCCACCGACATAGCTCTCCCTGCCAACACAGCCCCGCCCAAGTCCACCCACCCCAAGCCCTGCCCACACAGCCATTCCAGTGTCCCATTACTTGGCTATTTCTCCCCATTTGCCATAGACACTGTTCAAATCTCTGTGTGCATACTGTTTTATGCTTTAGTTCTACAATGATTACAGGCAGTTGGATTTAATTTACAACTTTTATTTCAAACATTATAGCCCAAACACTGATAGACATTTACTAAACCTAAACAAAGCAATAGTCTTACAATGAAAACAGACTTGGCATTAAAGCTTCTCTACTTTTGAAACTCACATTCAATGAAACAGCATTGAAACCCACATTCAAAGAAAATGCATCTGGCCAGTGGCAGGTTATTTACCTTTGAACTGTTTTCAAGCAATAGACTCCTTGCACACTGTTAGGGCCATGCAAAAGTTATTTGATTTACCTGAATTATAATATATAAAATATAACTGAATTATATCTCTTGTATTATACAGCAATACTTGTTTGAGTGTGCTTTAAATTTATAGTTTTGAACATTTTTTCCAGTAAGCAATGAAACAAAACATACAAACCAATAATGACAAACTGCCCAATTCAGAACATTTCAATCATAAAAGGCCACTCATTACAATCCACCAATATCAGTCAATACACACAATCTCTGCCGAAGTAAATGTAATCAGAATAATTCCACATTAAAGATATCTGAAACTAATGAAGAGGTTGTTGCTAGAAAACAACTGTATATTACAGTGTTTCATCTACAAATTCAGTGCCTGCTGCCGTCAAAGAATAAATTGCCTATGTTAAATTAAAAAAATGGTAAGCTGGTATATTGCAATAGAAAATGGATGGCAAGCTGAAAAACAGATTCATAGTTATTAGGCATCTCATCCAAAGGAGGACATCCTCAGGACTGCAGCATACAGATGTACATGCTGTAGGAATAAAACCTCAAGCCTCTACATTAAGATGCAAGTATTCTACTTGTGGTGCTACTAACATAGCTTTAAAACTTTATACCACAATAGAGATACCATTTGCTAAACAAAACAGTTGCACATTGTAAATAGACTTGGCATGAGCAGCAGTAAACTTCGCTTCCATTAAAACTCACAGTTCCTTGAAAATGCACTTGAAAATAAATTCCACCTGCTAACTCTAACTTGGGCATTTCACTGTCTCTCTCTCTCTCTCACACACACACAAACATACCACACCCCTCAAGGCCTCAACCTTAGTGCAAGAAATCTGGACAAAGCCTAAAATAAATAGGGACAGATTATAAATATGGCTCTCAAACTTAGAAAATTGCAAGAGTAACAGGATTTGTGTTGGTATGCATTTTTCTAAATGATATGACGTCTAAAACTGAAATGTCTCATTTAGCAACTTCAATCCTTTTTAGGAGGAATATGGGGCAAAAATCTGGACATTCTGCAAAAACATGGACAGCTGAGGGGTATGCTACCTCCCTCTTATACATACACACACACAGACACACACAGACACACACAGACACACACAGACACACACAGACACACACAGACACACAAATAATTCTGGTCAGACTTGAATTAGTTCTGGGAAGGTTGCACTGAACGGCACCGTGCTTGATCTGAAGTGGGTGAAATCCTGGTAGCCAGTGATAATAACTGATCTGCAGCTCAGCAATGTGGAGCATTAAAGCATTTTTAGCAGAGCATTGTTTCATCACTACCTAATGTGTTTGCACATAAGCTGTAGTTATTTCAAACATTTGCCTTTTTTGATTACTACAGAGTACATTTACCCACCAGAGCTATTGTGTTTTGACTTCAGTGTGGAGCTTACCTAGTTGTTGCAGGGCTTGGCTTTTAAGTAAGGTAGCAATGCTTATTTACCATATACCATTAAAGCCACCCAACTACAAGTGTACTAACACAAAGACACTGCTATAAGACACTGGTCTCCAATAAAATGTAATGAGCTTCTGAAAATACTGTAATCCTGTCCTTTTATTACAAATACTGTCATATGCATTTCAATACCCAAGGCTTATACATTATCTAGTTATGTAAATATTCTCTGCATGGCAACAACGAAAAGGCTTTCAATGCTGGTAATTCTTTAACAGTATGCTTACTAAAGCTTACTTGCATCTTACAATCTCTGACAAGCTTACCTGATGTTCATTAAACCATGGCTACTTAAACAGAGCAACAGGGCACTGTGACAGCATGAAGTTCCTGAATAATAAGAAGCATAAATCAACAGTATAAAAATCTGACAGAAAACCAGAACATTCTGCAAAATCAAGGACAGATGAAAAGCCACGGTCGTATTTGTGATCTACCTTGGATGGGGGAATACTCTGCACAATTACACTGCATAACTGCTCCTTGCCTTCCTTGGACACATCCAGAGCCACTACAATGGGGGGTGGGGTGCAATAAGTATGTCATAATTTGAAATGTCTCTGGCTGACAGTGATGGCTCTGACACTCACACCGCTCAACTTCAGAGCAAGAAATCTGGGCAAAGCCATACACAGAACTAGAAGTGGGACACAGGCCCAAAAATAAGGCCAATTTTTAAATATTGCTCTTATTAACTTAGATAATAGAACAGTAGTAGATATTGCATTAGTACGAATTTTCTGAAGGGTATAAAATCTGAAACTCAAATGTCTGCCATTATTTTCTAACTTCAGTCTTTAATAACTTGCCACTAATTTGCCAGAAAACCACAATTTTATGAAAAACGGACCAAAATGTGATGCAAAAATATAAAGTTGCCATACAATACAGCTGGGAACCTGTCAAAAAAGGGACACCTTTTTAATATTAACATTGTTAACTTGAGCAGCTAACAAAATAAGAGCATCTACATGCATTTCTGAAATAAAAGTAGTCTATAACTCTGATCATTACAGTTATATATAATTGTAAACCCTCCACATTTTCTTCCAAAATTGCCATTTTGGAGGAGGGATTATTAGGGGAGAGCAACATTTTGAGCAAAAATTGGGGACAATTGAGTGGTTTAGATATTCCTAATCTACAAAGTGATTTGCACGTACCTCTCAACCTCTTAATGCAGGAAATCTGGACAAGGCCAAATATATTGGGGGAACATACAAACACTACTAAAAATTGCTCTTGTATAAACTTAAGACAGTCTTGCTTTTTTCTGAAGGTTATGACGTTTGAAACTCAATGTCTGTCATTTAGTGACTTAATTCCTAAATGATTTGCTAGAAAACCACACATTTTATGAGGAACAAACCAAAAATAAGAAGCAAATATCTATTCATTCTGCAAAGATATGGACAACTGAGAGGTATAGTTCAACCGGGGCTGTCTGAGTTTGCTACCCCCCCCTCACAAAATCATGGTCGAATGGAGCCTTCCCCCTGCAGCCATTCCAATGTCCCATTCCTTGGTTATTTTGCCCCATTTACCATAAACACTGTAATGTGCATACTGCTTTACTTCTGCGATGATTTAAATTTCATTTGAAAGTTTTATTTTGCATTTTACAGCACAAACCCTAATACATATCTGTTAAAAAACAATGCAGTCTCACAATGAAAATAGACTCAACATTAAAACTTCTCTGCCCTTGAAACTCACATGCATTGAAACAGCATTGAAACCCACATTCAAAGAAAATACATTTTGCCAGTGGCAGATGAATATTAACTCTGGGCTGTCTTCAAATTCATAGGCCCCTCGAACATAACATACACATGCTCTTTGATACACCTTCCTGACTGTATTACATTATATTCCTTGTACAATACAGTACAGTTGTTAGAGGGCATTTTAAATTTGTTTTGAACATTTTTCCAGTAAACAATGAAACAAAATGCATACACCAATGACAAAACTGCCCAATTCAGAACATTTCCATCATAAAAAGTCTACTCAACCTTCTATAGTCCACCAGCATCGGTAAAAAAATATGCACAATCTCTGAAGTAGTAAAATCCACATTAAGAAATTTGTAACTAATAAAGAGGTTGCTGGCTTGCTGCTAGCAAACAACTTTATATGTCATTGTTTAATCTACAAATAAAGTGCCTGTTACCCTTGAAGAATAAATTGCCTTTGTTGCATGCAATAAAAAAATGATAAGCTAGTAATACCGCAATAGGGAATAGATAGCAAACTGATAACAGGTTCATAGTTACTAGGTATCTTTGCCAAAAGGACTGCAGCATCCACCCCCTTTACAACACAGTACAGTATCAGCAATGCATCTACCTACTGTGGGAGTAGAACCCACAGCCTTCAGCATCAAAAGCAAGTACACTATCTGTTGTGCTATTAACAATGCAAGCAGACTAAACATAAGCAGCACTAAACTTTTGCTCCCCTGCAGCTCTCAGCTCCTTGTAAAATCTACTCGGCACTCAGCTGTATCTCTGAACTTTGCAGCACAAGAAATCTGGAAAAAGCCAAAATTTATTGGGGGGGACAAAAGGCCAAAATCCAGGGACACATTTTAAACATTGCTTGTATAATGTTGGAAAGTTGCTAGAATAAAATGCTGCGTTACCACCATACATTTCACTGCCACGTCTTGAACCCAGGGGACCCTGTGCAAAACAGTCAAGAGCAACATATTTTATTTTACATTTTACACACGCAAGAAGAATATTAGACATGTATATAAATATTTTTCTACCATTCTGGATCTCCTGTTAAATGAAATTATTTTGTATACTTATTGACAGAATGACAAACAAACTGATTTGTGAACTAACTGAAAGCATCCACTCACCCAATGGTCAGCAGACAAAAGTACTAATTCGTCATTTCAATGTTGTCTGTCATAGTGTCAATTGCTGAATGAAAAACCCGCTTTAATTAAATGAGTTCTAGCTTTTTTACCCCTGGGAGTAAAGTTGGACAAACTGTCTTGATTCCATTTCATTTAATATTAAACCTTGCATATGAGCATTTATAGTACAGGAATTCTATTTTACTTGAGGGATCGGTGATATCTTAGAAACAATAAGCTTTCTTCTTGTTGAATTTAAAAAGCATGGCAGAGTTATAATGATTAGCAGACATCAGTAGTTGTGGCAGCAGCAACTGTGACTTTTCCTGAGTGTAAAACTAGTCATTTTGAATGATTTTGCTCTTTTTCCCAAAATGCAACAGCTTTGGAGATCATTCTAATAATTAAGGGACTGAAAGAGGGAAAAACTGTTACACAGGCCTTGGGATGGCAATGCCCTTGCCACACAAGAACATGGTATTCAAAATCCACATCATATTCAAATACTTATCATTCCTAACCATGACTTTCGACTGCTGCTTTCCCCGTTCATAGTTATTCTTAGAAGAGTACATTAAATGCTAGACCTGGCCTGGGGCATTTTACACACACACACACACACACACACACACACACACACACACACACACACACACACACACACACACAGTCCCATCTTCCGTCCATTTCAGTTTCCGCACGCTCCTAAGTATCCGTCCATCGCGCTTGCGAACCCGAAACCGTCCGTGTCCCGCCTCCATCTTCTGTGTAGTCCGTCTCAGTTCCCGCTTGCGAACCAGAAACCGTCCGTGTCAGTTCCCGCTCGCAAACTTGAAAATATGTGCACTGCGCGATGATGTCAGCATGCCCGCGACTGGACTTCTTTCTTCTTAAAGAAGAACGCTCCCAAATAAAAAAAAAAACAAAACTTTTTTTTAAACTAGTCAGCCGATTCCAGGGGGGTGCAAGTGCACCCCCTTGCACCTGCCTGCGGGTGCCCTTGGTGGCAAAGAATTTCCCCATTTTTATGAGTGCCTCAGGTTTTGCTAGGGATAGTTTATTCGACTTTAACTCCTCTTTTTTTAACACCTTTATTGAATTATCATTTTTGATATAGGCAAACTTACATTTTTATAAAACTTATCAAACCATATTAACAAGCTCACATTTACAAACATTTTATTTTTTATTTATTTATTGACCGGGAAAGTCTGACTGGGACAGAAGCCCGGGGAGGAAAGCTCCACAAACACATTATGATTACACAGTATTTTACAAGATTTTACAGTGCAATATAATTTTATATCACATATTTTGATCTACACAATAGAATCAAAACAAGATTACATAAATTGTTAGATTCCCGCCTTCTCTTAAACCTCATTCCTCCTCCAAAACATTTTTCCGCATGTACTGTTCCCACAATTTCCATTTTTTTTCTATTAACTCCTACCCTTTCGTAAACACCCTACATCCTGCTCTTTTATCTCTGTTACAAATATTCACTACTTCAAGCATGGTTGCTTCAGACTTTGATTTCTGTTTTCTATTAATTGCTTTTTTTTAGCAGCCACCAAAATTAAACTTAAAGCCTAACTATATCTAGGCAATTTGGATCCTATAGCCCAGCAAAAAAAAATGATGTCCTTACCTACACTTATTTACTTGCTCAATATTCCCAACAGAGTTCTAAGGAATTTTTAAAGTCTGACAACATTTGCTCCCAAGTACCTCTTTCTTCCCCATTACACCTCCAATATTTGCTATCTACCCAAGGAAAAATTATTTTGAGTCTGCTTGAGCTTTAAAAATATGTATGCAAACACTTCCAGGCAAAAAATCCTAAATCTTCTAGATTCTGTTGTATATCTGGAAGCCATACATAACCCCCTTTTTTCTTAGTGAATTGCTTATCTAATCTCTCTTCCCGATCTTTTCTGACCTCCTCTGATTGATTCCTATACTTACTGTGCAATATTTTATATGCCCTACTTACTATCCTTTAACGGTAGCTTTTGATCGAGATTCAAATAAAAACTCAACTAGTGCAGGTCTTTCATTAAGGATCCCATATCCCTTTCTCTTTGCCTATACTCTGAAATCAATCCCTGAAAGGGTAGACAATCTCTAGCCTGCAGTCCAAATGTCTTCTTGGACTCTTTCCATTCTATTACCTTTCCATCTCTAGTCATTCCTAATACTCTGGTTCCTTTGCCAACTTTCTCCAGTAAATTCCCGCCCACTCTTGCCTATTCACTCTACCCCTGACTGCAGTCACAGAATCTCCTTTCTCCATTCCCGTGCTGGCTTAGTTCTTAGCATACTTTCTGCTACTTTATGAATATAATACTCTGTATGACTGTTATTCATGATCCGTGTCCAAAATCCCACTCTTTCCTTATTTCTTAAATTAAATCCCCGCTTCATAGTCACCACTTTCCACATTGATCTGTAGCTTTCTGCTTGTGTTATGTATAAAAGTCTAAATGATTTTAACTCCTCCCTAGTATGAACCTAATACAGAAATGAATGACCATTTCTTAAATGAGACCACTGGCTCCTGCATACAATTATTACTGTCACTCACAAAATAACTGCATTGGGATGGAAGTTAATAATCATATCCTCTGCACAGAACTGTTGGGAATATGTGGGAAAAATGAGAGGTCACTCATGAGCTAGCAGTAATGTAGGTTACAATGGAAACTGTCCTCATTCATCTCTGCAACAGAAGCTCCTTGTTCCCCCTCACATTTATTATGCATATTACTCGCTGCAATGTTACCCTTTTATCTTCCAAATAATCCAAACATATGTTTACGCACCATTATAACTGGGTGAAGGAAGCTTTTGCTGTACAGTTTTGGAGTTTTTGCAAAGTACCACTTAGCCTTACTTCACACAACCTAAACAATGACTTTTGTTGCAGAACCTTTTTAGTTATTAACTCTGGAACTGCGGTGGTGGTGCTGCGGTAGCATTGTCGCCTCACAGTTAAGACGTTGTCCCGTTCGATTCTCAGCTAGAGCGTCTTCTGTGTGGAGATATGCGTGAATGGGCGTACCTTCGTTGAAGGTTGTGCGTCAGAGCTGGCAACTCAGCAAGTAAAAATCTGCTGCCAATCATTAGCGGACCGGAGTTCCACTGTGGCGACCCCTAACCGGGAAAAGTCGAAAGACACAACAACAACTCTGGAACTGCCTTACCAATTCTGCTTTTAATTCTCATTTTCTTTTGAAATAATACCTGTTTATTGTGCAATATCTCCCAGATATTTGATATTATGTAATTACCAGGTTTATTTGGATTTCATTAATTGTTTCGAAATTTGCAACTTTTAGCTTTGCATTCCGTTAATTTTTTATCTTCTAAAAATATATCAAAACTAATAACACAACAGTGACGCTTATGAAAAAAGCATAAAGCCTCTACTCGGTGCTCAACAGTTTGATCGGTAAAGTAGGTCCAATACTTTAATTCATATAAAGTTCATCTAAAGTCTTTTTAAATAGGAGTAAAGTAAGAAGAGTTCTACTGCCGAAAGGTAAGAAGTTTTAGCAGCAGGTGCTAGTTCACTAAATGCAATTTCCACTGAAGAAGGTATAACAAAAAGAATCACTGTATGCAGGTAGCACTGGTAAACAGATCTGTAAGTTAGTAGGACTGAAAGAAGAGTAAGCTTTTGTGCTACTAGGAACAGAAATTAAGAAAAAGGAGTCTGTATTATGTGCCAAGAAAAGACAAGTGGACCTTTTTTATGGCTACCATTTTGCTTCATTCTTTCTGGCTTACCCCAGTGCCATGTTCATTGTCAGGTCTATCAGCCTTTCCTACAGCCCCCAAACTACATCTGTTATAATGCTGCAGCTAGTGCGGAACCTACAGGTGTCCTTGGAGAGGGTCAAGCATTGACTGCTTCCACTAGGGGATTTTTTTTTCATTTATAACCTACCCCTATGTTCCCCCCCTCCTGCTTTCATTTGTTTTAAGGCACATACTAGTCGCTACTCTCCTCTATGGACCATGCTGCTCCACAGGCAACACCTAGAAGAATACCCCCCCTGAAATGGACATGCATATCTCTCCCTGCTAGCATCTCAGACAACCAAGCACTAGTCAAACATAACTGGAATGTAGTCAGAGATTTTTCAGTCTATGGCACAGCACTAACCAAGTGGATCACTCTGATGGAAACAGCTTTAGCAGTAGCCAGGAGTTTGAAGGGATAAGTATAGGAAACACTGAAGTTGACAAAGAGACAAACATACGTTTAAAACAGAGGTCAAGTTTTGAGTTGTATAATGTAAAAAGAGGGAGGGCATATTCTAACTTGGGTACAATGATGTTCCTGGCTTATGATTTTTCTGGCAAAAGTAAAGTAATAAGCATACAGGGCAGTTTAAGTTGATTTAAAACAGAAGTAGTTACATGCTCAGTATGTTGATGGAAGGATAGCAAGTATGCTAGAATAATGAATGGGGTAATCCACTGGATCAAAATGTTTAAATGGGTGAAGCCAGAAAATCTATGAGAAGATTCAACAAACATAAATTTACTTTGGGCAGTGAAAACAATAAGCCTTAGTTTATTGAATCAATGAAATAAGTTAGTAAAGTCGTACTAGAAAGTAAAGAACAAGGACTTGGCATGTTCTGTAGTTATTCTGGAGGTGGGAAGGATGGGAGGCAAGCTGTGTGTGAAAGTAAAGGGACATTACTTAATCAATGTCAATCAATCAACAACATGGCTTGTCAAACAGAGGCCATGCAAGTGTCTAAGGTAATAAGCTGAACATATTACAGTAGCCATTTTCACTGTGTGCATTACTTTGCTCACACTGCTCAGCCAAACATTCAAGTGTAAGCAATCAGATCATGGTTTATGTTAAAAGGCATGAGGAAGAAAATGTGCAAAAGCAAAGGGTACTCATATTAAGCAAATGTTCATACTGTTTGCCAGTGAGATGCTGGCCATGTATTTGAGGACAATAAACTGAAATACATGACTATGGCAATTATTTTTTTTTTTTTTACAGTGATCAAACTCAAGCATCAGAGATGTACTCACTCAAAATGTGGCTACTGTTGTGGTGGGAAAGCTGTCCCTGTATAAAAGTAATTAACCACTGATTTCACCTGATTACATTTAATCATTGTTCAAGTTTGCAGGAGCAATTCAAGTGTGTGTGTGTGTGTGTGTGTGTGTGTGTGTGTGTGTGTGTGTGTGTGTGTGTGTGTAATAATTATAAACATTGTATTAGTGTATAATTTATGAGGCTTCTTCACAGTCAGGGGGAGTGTACTCTATCAGAAGGGGCATATTTTACTGGGATGTCTGTGGAAAATTAAATGAAATTAGCACTAGGGATATCTTAGGAATACAATGAAGTAAGAACCAATGTTCTTTTTTTGTTGCATCTTTCGGCTTATCCCGGTTAGGGGTCGCCACAGCAGAACTCGCTAATGTTTGGTAGTGGATTTTTGCGTGCCGTGTTACCAGCCCTGACGCACAACCTTCAATGAAGGCACGCCCATTCACATATGCCTCCACACAGAAGGCGCTCTAGCTGAGAATCGAACGGGACAACGTCTTGCTGTGAGGCAACAACGCTACCGCAGCACCACTACCGCGGCCTTTCAAATTTTTACTTTATTATAACAGTACAGTATCCTTGCTGTAAATGTTTTTAGATTCAGTTCATAAACACACAGCTGCACTTTCCCAAGTAATACATGCAAACAAATAAATATATTACAGGGAATATTCAGAAACAATCAATGCACAGTATTTTGTAAAATTGGGCAATGAGTGATGACACACTGGTAGGGATAATTTAGAGACACAAGCAGCATACGACTGCACATCAGCATGCAAATGAGTGCCACTGTGGTAATGAAACTCATCACATACGCAAATAATAAGATCAAACACAGCAGAACAGTTCAGAGATGTATAAATATAATGGGAAGTGCTGTGGTACTAACCTATTCTGACTGCAAATATTTCTCAGGGTACAGGAGCTATACCTGTACTATTATGTGAGGAACAGCACCAGCCTTACCTAAGAAGAAACTGTTACTGGCTGCTCTTGGAGCCAGTGCCAGTGACTGTGCTCACCTTCTCCCTCCGTGTCGCAGCTAGGTCTGCCAGTAACAGACAAACCATCACCTCCATGACCAGGATACTGTCAAATGCTACCAAATGGACAGCTGCCTTATGGGAGTTAGTAGACATGTATTACCCATACACTGAAAGAAAGGAAATGCATGGGCTGCTTATCCTAATGGGCATGAAGGTTTACACAGCATTAACTATCCTTGCTATGGACACCTTTCAGCAGAGGGATGCCTCTATGTGACACTGCAGTAAGTGGAGAAGCATGGAGCACAGGCAGGGAAGATAACAGCCATTACAGACATAATTTATAACACACATGGTTTCCATGAGGTTCCAGGGGCCACTGATTTCATCCACACTGCCATCACGGCCCCACCTGCCCCACATGGTTTCCAGTATATCAGCCATAATGGCTTGCACTCCACCAACTGTCAGGTGTTATACAACACACAGTGTACTGTATATTATATGCCAATGCATGTTCAGACAGTGCCCAAGATTCCAACATCTAGCACGTGCAAACTCTATCAGCCTTTCATGTGTGGCAAGCCTTTCATGTGTGGCAACTTCACATAAGACTATCGACTTGCTAGGTGCTTGCACTGCCAGTTACCTAGGCAGAAATATGCTGTTCACACAGATAAAATCAGCAGGCCACTCACAACAGTAGCCAATGGTGTGCTACAAGTGATGCAGAATATGCCTCTGAACCATGAGTGATGACCACCAGCTGAAAACCCCATAAGACCATGACTGAGATGCTGTACAATATGACACAGTCATAGACACTGAATGGTGTTCAACATGTGTCTGAACTCATGAAGACATGCTTTGGCTGCCTGGATACATCTGAATATGCACTGCAGTATGCATCCCTGCAGTCAGTTATTTCTGATGTGCACCATGTTACACAATATGGCAGACCAGAGTGAGTCATAACTTGGAATACTGCAGTACTGCCAAACAGATCTACTGCAACAGTGAATGAAGAGATGGCTGCAGAGTCAACAGAGGATCTAAATACAGCAAAAGCTCATGCAAGGCATAAGTGGATGCAATATGTTGTGACACTGGCAAAGATGCAGTTTCTGGTCCACAACCATGGGTTATCAATGAAACTAAAACATCCAGACTATGTCTTACAGTACACTGACTGGCTACACTGTGCATCAAGTTATTCCCAAAGGCCAGATGGGTGGGCATGGCACAGCCATTATCATTTGTAAAGGTAGGGTGGGGCACAGTGACAGGTGACAGCAACACTTCCATATGTGTAAGGGACATGGGAGGTGGAAGTGTGAACTACTCAGACAGGAAGGTATCCAACTGTGAGTGTTGACCATGTGTATCATGGAGCACTAAAAAGAGTCAGGGCTGGATGCATTCTGCACAAGGGATGGTGTAGCATTCTGGCAGTGTGTACAGGGAACCCCAATATGGCTCTCCATGTTGGTAGTCATAGGTAGATGGCATCCAGCACCACAAGGACGGCCAATGCTAGGTATGGCACTCAGATGGCCAACATGGGAGAGGGACAGCATGGAACTGCAAAACACAGAGTAGGTGATCTGGTGAGGTATTTCTGCAGTGGAGCCACATAAGTGTCAGCCATGACTATGAGACTTGCCATGCCTAGGTGTGATGGTTGTCACTGCCAGGGGTAACAGTGATGCTGTTTTCAGAACAGCGCATGGGATCTGTATAAGACTAGCCTGTGATCATCCACCATTCATCCAGACCCTTGTACAGCCATTTTGGGGATTTGTAAGAATTCTCATGGATGCACCAGTGGATGTCATTTGGGACACCAAAGCTTTAGCAGATGGGTTTGCTTCAAGTCCCTTTATGCCATGTCACTCAAACAGGCCACACAGTACAATCATCACCTTTACTATGGTGTGTGAAGGGTGTCTGTGGCTGGATCACTGAACTGTACATCCTTTGTTTGATGGCATCCCAGTAAGAGAAAGACCTGCAGTCACGGAGATGATGGCAACCAACATATCTCTCCCCCATGGCGGGTGTGTACACATTACAGGCAGTGTGACTGAAGGATGCCATCTGTGGTGGTGAGTCCTGTGTAGTTTGGATGCGACGCAAACTGTACGGACTAAACATAGATGCTGACAGAGGTTCAGCCTACACCTCCCCATCACCTCATATGCAGTGTATGTGTGCATGACCTCCAGGGTTAAAGCTGCTCACAGTCACAATACGTCATGTGATTGTGCCATGTGCATGCACACTGCCAACCATTGGGGACCAGCTGACCTGTTGTGTTAGACATCTTGCTGTCCTGCCTTTTGCCATTTCATTCACAACAAATACATACACATATGATATTTCTCAGGCTGACATGCTCTATCTTTGAGTCATATAATTGCTCCCTTATAAGAAGAGAACTAAAAAACAATATATTTCTTAAAAAGAAAGATATTTTTCTAGCTTCTAAATGTTGTGTCAAAATATTTTACAAGTTCAGACAGAGATGCGCATAATTGTAATCATGATGTCTGCATGCCTTATGAACTAGTAACTCATGCAATATGCTGCCTGAGGTTAAAGTCTAGGTGTCCATCCTGAAATTTTAAAATAACATATCTAGAAGCATATAGAGCTATCAAAGTGTTTAGTTGGGGATAAATTCAAGGCAGGATGTTCATAACAATCTGACAGTCCTCGATATTCAAAAAGTTTAAAAATGTACCTATCAATTCCATTTAGAGTAACAAATATAAAAGCTATCAAAAAGTACAGTTGTATAAAATCTTACCACAATAGTAGAAATCTTTCTCTTCGGTGTTGCAATATTCTTCACCTTCGGGATCTCCTGCTAAGGACAGCCTAATATCCGGCCAGTATACCAATGCCTTTAGAACTTCTATGCACTGTACATCACATGTATGCTCCCAGTATATGACGCAGGGCATAAAGGTGATACACAAAGATAGTGGGCTACAAAGTCCATTAAACATGTGGGAGAAACAGATAAATGTAGGTTTTGTAAAACAGAATCGGAAACAGTTGCACACCTCGTTGCTGGTTGCAACATACTAATGGCAGAAGGACTGTATACTGAAAGGCATAATAATGTGGTGAGATTGTTGCACTGGAAATTGTGCAAACATTATGATACTTGAAGTGGCTGGAAAACACTGGAAACAAGAGCCACAAAGCATCATAGAAAATTATGAAGTCTACATCACATGGGATCATCCATTACCAACAGTTCAAAAGACAGATGCCAGAAAACCAGATATAGTGGTCCATGAAAAGAAGACAAAAGTAGCACTGATCATTGAAATAGCTACACCCAGTGACTGAAGTGTCCTGAATACAGACACAAAGTCATAAAATATCAGGATATGCAAGCAGAAACAAGAGCAATGTGGAAGAGAGATACCCAGATAGTTCCAATAGTAGTAGGAGCAACAGGTCTTATATATAAAAAAAGAGTCTACAATCATATTTAGATATGCTAGCAATACATGTAACTTCATACAAATTGCAGGAGTCATTACTGGGTACATTGTGGGTGCTCCAAAGAGCACTTTCAGCTGACAAACAGTAAAACAATACTAATTTCCTGAACTTTAATCACTGACTTATGAATGGGGTCCATTCCCATCATGGTATTAGAAACCCAAAAGATTTGGAGAAATTAAAAAGTGATAGACTGACAGAGATAACCACAAATGAGCTGCTCCAGAACAGAACGATTATCAAAGGACAAAGGAGGCTATGCTCATCCAGAAGGAGAAAATGCAGATGGAAAAGGGGTCCCTCGGCCAGGAGGGTAACCAAATCAAAGCCCCAAAAGAAAAAGGGGGGGTGGAGGGAGGGACCAAATGCTGCAACAGTGAAGAGAAGGACATCTACTGTTACAGTAAGATTTTATACAACTGTACTATGTCATTCTATATCACTGTTGGATTATTGTTCACCTTATGGAGAGTACAAAAGCTCAACAAAATGGATATAAAAGGGGTATTTCATAGCTACACAGTAAAGGCCCCTATACATAGCACAAGCAGAAACCTATAATTCAAAGTGGAAAGGGATGACGATGAAACAGGGGTGAAGCTCAAGAAACAATGAGAGACTGGGATCTTGGATGGAGATCCTAAAAGGTGAATAACAATAGCCATACAGAATATTATATTCATAAAGTAGCAGAAGATATTTTAAGAACTAAGCCAACACGGATATTTAGAAAGGAGATTCCGCCAATAGGGATTACTGCAATTAGGGATACATACTAAAGCAAGAGGGGGCTGAACATACTGGAGAAAACTGGCATAAAAATAAGGCACTGGGAGCAAACAATTAGACAGAGAAAGGTAACAGAATGGGAACAGGCCAGGAATGTATTTGGACTGCAGACTAGATATTACATTCCCTATCAAGGATTGATAAGAGTATACACAAAGAGAAAGAAATACAGGGATCCTAAGATAAGCGCTGGTAGAGTTTTTGGTAGAATCTAAAACAGAAGATGTTATTTTAAAAGGAATAATTAGTACAGCATACAAAATATTGCAGGACAACTACAAAAGTCAATCAGAAGAGGTTAGAAAGGATTGGGAAGAGAGACTGGATAAGCAATTCACAAAGAAACAATGGGGGATAGACGTACATCTCCCAAATATGCAACAAAGTCTAAATGATTCAGGAATTTTGCTTGGAAGTGTTCACATAGGTATTTTTATACCCCAAGTAGATTCAAAACAATTTTCCCTCAGGTAGACAGCAAATGTTGGATGTGAGATGGGGAACACATTTTCTGAGTGTAATGAGTTGGCAAACTTTAAATATTCCCTGCAGACTACTCTGTCAGAGATACTAGGTCAGCAAACTGGTGTAACTAAGGGAATTACTTTTTGAGCTATGATAAAGAACCACAGCTGTACAGACATAGTAAGGCCTTGTTGAGTCTAATTATGGTGGCTGCCAGAAAAGCAATTACTAGAAAATGGAAATCAAAATCTAAACCAACTGTACTAGAAGTAGTGAATATAGTAACAGATAAAACAACTTATAATGGGACCTTTAGAAATGAGTAGGACCAAATCATATACAAAAAATGAGGTTTGTGGGAACAATACATGCAGAGAAGGAACGGTGTTTAAAAGAAGGCATGATGTGAATGAGCTATGTAATGTTTAACTGACAATGACTGGATTGATTAGAAGTGATGTATAATGTTTGTAACAAAGTATGTGAATATGGTTTGTTTTCATTTATATAAATGTGTGATTGGCTATCTTATACATGATAATTTAATAAAGAGGTTTCTCATTCAAAAAAAAAGATCAAGAAAAGGAGTGGAAGGTTGTGAAGAGCCATCAACAAATCCCTGCAAGATGTCCCTAGCAAATCCTGCTCTGGCCCTAGAAACCATGTCCAGTTTATAATGCTTAGTAAAGATAGGCACTGAAGAACAAGTCACAGCTTAAAAAAAAAAACTATTGGTGCCCAAACTCAAAGAAAGCACCAGGAGAGGCAACAACCCTAGTAGAATAAGCTCATTCAACGTCATGAAAAGAATAACAAAAGCAAATTGTCTTAGGTATCCAGGTGGCTTAGAAACAACTAAACCCAATGTCCTGGGATAAAAGGAAACAAAAAGCTGGACAGACTTACGAATGGACTTAATTTTATCCAAATAATACCTGAGTTGTCTGTGCAAATCCAAGATGTGCAGGACTCTCTCACTAGCAGACTGCGGAGAAGGAAAATGGAGTTGTACTGTCTGATTCAAGGACAACTCATTAAGAGCCCTGGGCATAAAAGACAGACTAGTACAAAGACCACCCTGTCTCAATATAAAACCAAAACAAGGAAGAATGGCTATAAGGGCCTGAAGCTCAGAAACCCTCAGAGCAGAAGTAAGAGAAAGCAAAAAGACAGTCTTCTAGGTACAGTGTTGCAGAGAAGCTGAAACTGCAGGCTCAAAAGGAGCCTGGGCCAATTTTCCCAAAACAAAATTAAGGTTCCCAAGGAGAAGGAATTGGCTCCATTGGGGCCTAAGATGCAAGACACCTTTAAGAAACTGTTTAACCTCAAAACAAGAAGCCAAAGGAGGATTCAAAGGCAGACAGGCAGAAATAGCTGAAAAATGGGCCTTTGCAGAAGAACAGGCCAAGTCAGACTGTAACAACTCCCAGAAATAGGAGAGAACCAGAGGGACTCCCACTTGAAAAAGGGTCTTGGCTATGAGCATGGCACCAAACAGAAACGTTCTTCCATTTGGACATACAAGACTTTCTGGTTACAGATTTTCTTGCCTCCTGCACAACCCTGAGTACTTCCTCAGAAAAAAGGTGCCTAAAATGGATCAAAATCCTATCACCCTCAGTGTCAGTTGAAGTGTGGAGAAGTAAGGATGGATGAGTGACGCCTTACCCTATGTGGGGCAGTCCAACTGGTAACTTCTGGTGATTGACTTTGTGCTCCCCTGCATGCTGACATACCACTTCACTGTGATGTTGTCTGTGCAAACTTTCAGGGGGCATGGACAGAACATAGGGTGAAAAGCCTGAAGGGCCAGAATCAGAGCTCTCATCTCTTTGATGTTGATATTGTCTGACTTCTGATAGGGATGTCAGAGACCCTGAAATTTCAGGCGACTACGAGATGCCCTCCTCCCAATCCAGTTCATGAGAAGGAACTGGAGGCTGAAAGGGCAGTCCTGGGTTGAGGGTAAGTTATTGAATCCATCACTCAAATTCCTGCATGAGACAAAGGAGGAGAGGAACTCTGAAATCCAGAGGGTGGCAATGTTGAAGCCAAACTGACTTGAGGTACCACTGAAGCTTCCACATATGCAGTCTGGCAAAAGGGAGCATTGGAATAGAAGAGGCCATGAATCCTAGGGCCTGAAGAAACTCTACAGCTATACTGGCAAACAGAGGAAGAAGAGACTGAAAGAAAGCTGTCAAGGACAAAACATTTGGAAGTTGAAGAGAGGCCAACAATAGCACTGTCTGAATCCTGCATCCAGATGCACATGATTCTGACAGGGAGTCAGGACAGACTTTTTGAAGTTGATGGTCAACCCCAAACTTAACTCCAATGCCTGTAACAGGCAAGGAGGAAAAGGTGCCTGAACCAACAGGTTGTCTAAATAAGGGAAAATCTGAATGCTTTGCAGTCTGCAAAAGGCAATCACAGGAGCTGGGCATTTTGTGAATAACCTTGTGGCACTAGAGGCCACAGGACAATGCAAAGAACTGAAAATGAGAGGAAGAAACAGAGAAAAACATAAAAAATCCTGAAGACAAAGTGAGTAGAAATATTTATCCTTCAGATCCAAGGACATCAGAAAAGCCTGGAGCAGCAATGGAGGAGACCGGGGTTTGAAGTGAAAGCATCTGAAAAAAAGGAACCCTGAGAAAGGTGATGAGCAAGGAGAGATACAGAATAGGCCTCCTAGTCCCCTCCTTTCAAGGAACCAGGACCATTCTGGAATAAAATCCCTTTTCCACTTGGAAAGAAGCAGGCTGAATAGTTCCCTGGTCTACCAGAGACCCAATAATCTCTAAGAAATGATTAAGCTGCTCAAGAGGAGGTTGAGGATTCCCTGGAAAAGGAGGGAGAGACTTCCACACCATGAAGTAACCCTGATGGACGATGGGCAGAACCCAAGAATCTGAGGTGATGAACTGCCAGTTTGGAAGACAGAGGGACAGCTGAAGGAACAAGGGAACCAGGACTGGGGGGGGGGTCAAAATACCAATGAGAAGTAGGCTTTTCAGAAAAAGAAGGCTTCTAAGCCACTGAAGACTGGGAAAACTTTGCAGGAGGAGCTCTCCTACTGTCCTTCCTGCCTTTAGTGGCCTGACCAGGCTGTCTGTAAACAAAACCAGACCTAGAAGGCTAGTTCTTTTGGAATTTAGAGATAGGCGACACAAAAATATGTTTAAGGTCCTACAAAACTTTACCTTTTTCCTGAAGAGACTTAAAGATAGCAACAGCAGCAATGCCAAAAAGGTTTTAATTAAGGCCAAGTTGCTGCATACTCCTTAGGATAATGTCCTCAGGTAATGACTGCAGATGAACCAAAGAGAAACTCCCCATGACACTTCCATAGGCAGCAGCTCTGGAAAAGGCATCAGCAGCATCATTGCTGCTCTTGATAGTGTGGCGAGCCATCTGAAAGGTAGCACCCAAAACAAATAAAGCAGCAGATCTTTCTTCAGAATCAGGGAGGTCAGAAATAACCTGAAAAGCCTAGGCAATCAAGGCCACCGTATATCTGCTTATGTGGGTCTGGTAATGATGGCCCTAAAGGCTAAAGTAGAAGAAGTATAAACCTCCTTATCAATCCTCTCCATTGCCCTACTATCTTTACCCCAAATGCAGAAGCTTGGAAGAGGGAAAAAGTTTAGAAGGCCTGCCAGAGGAGACTGATACCACAGCAGGGTCAGGAGAAGGACACAAATAGGAACTGACAATCTTCAGGAACCTTATACTTGTTACGTTTCTTTGGAGCAGGGGGCTAAGAATCAGGAGACTTTGAGGCAGCTATAAAGTGTCCAACACAGCCACCAACACAGCAGGTACTCAGAAGGTTTAGGAGAGTCCACCTGAAGCAAAATACAGTTGTGTAAGATCTTACTATGATAGTAGATGCCCATTTCAGTGTTGCAGTATATCTTAGAATAGGGATCCCCTGCCAGGGTGGCCCAATGTCCAGCTAATATACCAAAGCCTTTAGATTGATAAGGGTATGCTGTACGTCACACATATGCTTCTCATGTACAGTGCAGGACATAAAAGTGACATCCGGACATACCATCCTCATAAGTGAGAGCCCCAGTAGGAATGTCAGTCGAAGGATTACAGAGGTAACAAGCACATCCAGAAGGGAAAAAAAAACAGGGGTAGGATGATAGGAGTAAATACTGCAACACTGAAGAGAAGGACATCTACCATTATGGTAAGAGCTTACACAACTGTACTATGTCCTTCCATTACACTGTTGCAATATTTCTTACAACAGGGGAGTGCAAAAGCTCAGGAAGAAGACAGGAGGAGGAAGGAAAGGCAGAGCCCTCTAGGAACCCATGAGGAATGGCCCTAGCAAAAATCAGCTATAGCCCTGGATATCGCACCAAACGTATAGTGTTTGGTAAATGTATGCACAGAAGTCCAGGTAGCTGGCTCAAGAATAGAGTTAGAGCATCTAAACTCTTGAAAACAGCACCAGAAGTAGTAACAGCCCTAGTAGAATGAGCCTTAACAGAAGAAAGGAGGCTCTTGCCATGAAAAGAATAACAAAAAGAAATGGCTTTAGAAATCCAAGAAGAAATAGTTTGCTTCGAAGCAGTCAATCCTAAAGATCTAGGATGAAAGGAAACAAAAAGCAAATCAGATCTGTGAAAAGATTTGTTCTTATCCAAATAAAATCTGAATTGTCTATGCACATCCAAAGTGTGCAAAACTTTCTCACTAGTAGACTGAGGAGAAAGGAAAAAAGTAAGCCAATGAACAAAATGATTAAGAGAAAACACATTCACCACTTTGGGCATAACTATGTCCTCATGGAAAACTAAAAAAGGAGAACAAGCCATAAGGGCTTGAAGCTCAGATACCTGTTTGGCACAAGTAAGGGCCAACAAAAGAACAGTCTTCCAAGAAGAATGCTGCAAGGAAGCTGAAGATGAAGGCTCAAAAGGAGCCTGGGTAAATTTATTCAAAACAAAATTAAGATCCCAGTAAAGAGGGACAAACTCCTAGGAGGTCTAACACGAAAAACACCTTTAAGAACCGGTTTAGCCTCAAATCTAAAGGAGGAGTTAAAGGCAGACAAGTAGAAATAGCTGACAAGTGGGCCTTAACAGAAGAATATACCAATCCAGCATTAAGCAGTTCACACGGATGTGAACCAACAGAACATCCACAGAAGGTGGATCCAGGTAACGAGAAAGACACCAAACAAAAAAACTCTTCCTAGTACTGGGCTTCCTGGCCTCCTGCAGGACCCTAAGCACATCCTTAGAAAAAAAAGGTGCCTATATGGAATCATCCACAGTTTCTGTTGAAGAGTGGACAGGTGGGGATGGATGAGAGATCCCTTTTCTTGTGCGAGTACGTTCACCCTGTGTGGTAACTTGTGATGACTGCTCTTGGCTAAATCCAGAAGAAGATGGAACCAATGCTGTCTGGGCCAAAAGGGAGTCATCAGCAAGATTTTGGGAGTATCCTGCTTTATCTTGAGCAGGATATTTGGAATGACAGGAAGGGGAGAGAAGGCATAAAGAAAATCCCCTTCCAAGAAAAAGAGAGGGCGCCGCCTTCCACACCAGAGAACAAGGGCTTAACACCAAAAAAAGGAAGTTATCTGTTCAGAGGGAAGGCAAAGAGATCTACTTGAGGAGTAACCCACTGGTGGACAATGTCCAGAAACACATCCCTGTGAAACATGCACTTATGGGATTGTGATATGGTCCTGCTCAGAGAGGCTGCCACAATATTCTAACCTGAGGGAATGTAAACAGTCTGAAGTGTCACTTGATACTAAATAGCTAGCTCCCAAACTAGAAGTGCTAATCGGCATAGAAGATACGAAATCTCATAAGATCTTGTTCCCCCTTGCTTGTTGACATACCATATCACTGTAAGTACCTTGAGGGTCCCTGTAGTGAAAACAGGATGAAATGATTGAAGAACCAACAGAACAGCTCTCGTCTCTTTGACACTGATGTGGTCCTTCTTTTGCAGAGGTGACTGGAGACCCTGTATTTTTAGACAGCCGAAAGAAGCTCCCCATCCCACATCTGAAGCATCTGGGAAAAGCTCCTGAGAAGGGAGTGGAGGTTGAAAAGGAAGCCCTGTATTGAGTGACAACTTCCAAATCTAACACTGAAATTCCAGCTTGAGGCATGGAAAAAAGGGACTATGAAATCTACAGGATGAGAGTGCTGAAGCCAAACTGACTTTAGAAACCACTTAAGCTTTCACATGTAGAGTTTGGCTAGAGGAAGCATAGGAATGGTGGAGGACAAGAAACCCAGAGCTTTCAAAAATTCCCTGGATGTAACTGAGGCTAGAGGAAGAACGGACTGAAAGAAGGCAAGGAGAGTTAAGGCCTTGGGAGGTGGCAGGGATGGCAGCATTGGAACAATCTGGATCCTGCATCCCAGAAACACATGATCCTGTGAAGGAATCAGGGAGGATTTTTGGAAATTTATAATGAACCCAGGTCTTGCAGGAGAGAAATGGCAAAGTGAAGAAGCTGCAGTAGAATCTCTGGAGAGGAGGCCTGAAAAAGTAGGCTACCTAAGCAGGGAAAAACCTGTAACCCCCTTAGCCTGCAAAAAGCATTCACAGAAGCGATGCATTTGGTGAATACCCTTGGGGCAGTAGAGAGGCCAAAAGGCAAAGCAGAGAACTGAAAATGCCAAGAACCAACAGAGAAACATAAAAAATTCATAAAAAGGGGATCAACGGGGATAAGAAGATAAGCATTCTTAAGGTTCAGAGAAACTAGAAAAACCTGAAGCAAGAGAGGAAACAAAGTGCAAAGGAACGACATCTGAAAGGAAGGGGCCTTCAGAAAGGTATTTAGGTGACACAGATCCAGACTAGATCTCCAAGTGCCTTCTTTCCTGGGGACCAAAAACATTCTGGAATAAAACTCCTCTCCTCCTCCTTTGAGAAACTGGAGCTTCCTGAATAGTTCCTTAAATCAAAAAACCCTGAAGTATCTCTGGAAAAAGGTTAATTGTTCCTGAGGGAGTGAAGGAATGCCCATGAAAGGGGAAGAAACTTCCAGACCATGTAGTACCCTAGACAAATGATGGACAGAACCCAGGAGTCTTGAGTAATCTTTAATCAAACTGGAAGGGGAAGGGAAAAGGAAAGATGAAGAGAAAGAAGAATGTGGCTGAGAAGAACAGGACTGTCAGACAGCACCTGGTTTATCAGGAAAAGGAGATTTCTGAACTAAAGGAGTCTAGGTAGCCTTAGCAGGAGGAGCCCTTCTACCACCATTACTACCTTTGAGGGAGGGCAAGACTAACTATGAACAAAGTCTTGCTTATTAGAGTAATTCCTTTGGAACTCAGGTACAGGAGAAACAAAAACATGTTTTAGATCTTGTAAGGCCTTAACCTTTTCTGCAGCAGTAGCACCAAACAAACAGGGTGGATCTACTCTGCTTGTTATCCATAGGAGCATCTATCAACTTAACCTTAATAACACTGGGCAAAGGTTGAAGCTGAAGCCAGGAATATCCCCTCAGCACAGAGCCAAAAGCAGCAGCCCTAGAAGACACATATGCTGCATCATAACTGCATTTAATAGAATGGCAAGCCACTTGATAAGTCATCCCTACCATGGAGAGAGCAGAAGTCTTCCCCTTAGAACCAAAAAGGTCAGCAATAACTAGGCCTGAGGCAGAAGAGCCAACATGTACCTTTGTCATATGGGTCTGATAACTGACAGCCCTAAAAGGAAGGGTAGCTGAGGTATATACTTTCCTACCCAGTCTTTCCATAGTTCTGCTGTCTTTATCTGAATGAAGAAACTTTGTATAAGGCAGTAACTTTGATGGCTTGCCATACGCCACAGACACCACAGAAGGGTAAGCAGACGGGCACATACTGAGGAACTTGCAATCATCGGGCACCTTATAAAACCTATCAGTTTTTTTGGGAGTAGGGGGCTGGGAATCAGGAGCAGTAGAAAAGACTTCCATCAAGGCAGGCAGAACAGGAGGGACAGAAGAAGGTCTAGGGGAGTCCATTTGCAAAAGTGTGCAATAGCTCTTCTGAGCCTCAGACACCTGGGCACAATCCCATTTCAAAATGTAAGTCATTCTGAAAATTGTGTCCCCAAAGGAAATCTCTACAAAAGGAGAGTCAGGACTAGTGGACTCCTCTTCCTCAGAACCACAGTCTAAGGAAGAAGGAATCTGGGAAGAATAGGCAAGGGATTCCTCAGCTTCTTCCTCCTCTTCCTTACAGGAATTTTGTTCCCTAGGCCTCTTAAGAGGAAAAGAAGACCAAGGGACAGCTGAACAGAAACTTCTGGAGGAGGATCCAAAGCTGTAAGGGCATTAAACAAACCCAGAGTGAAATTCTGCCATTCACTCTGAGGGTACTTAGGAGCAATTTTTGTTTCTTCTTTAAAGGGACATCAGCCTTGTAAAACCTAGAAGGCTAAGACACAGTACAACACTCTATAATGGTAGTCTGCACTTCCTGCCTAACCAAAATCTGAGGAAAACCTCTAGGCTCTTTGGTAATAATCAGAAGAAGTTCCCCCTGAACTTCTGAAGCAGATATATGAAAAACCTCCAGGGACAGGTGTAAAGCCAGATCCATACCAGCCTCTGAAGCGGTCATGGCACAGGAATCCAACAAAGGACTCAAGCAATCTTCCGGGCTTTCACTAGCCATAAGACATATGTCTAGTGAAGGCAGAACAGGCAAAGAATCAGACCTAGCTTTCTTGGCCTGTTTCTTTCCAGATGGCTGACCTTCAGAGCAGGAAGTCCCTTACATGGTGTATTTTGCCAAAAGTTTAAGATGCTGGTTTTCTAAATATATGGCCAAGAGGAAAGCCAACTATGCAGAGTCTTTGGGACTAAAGCCTGGCAAATAGAATATGTACGGTCATGTGAATCACCTACACAAAATAAACACTGTTCAAGATGATCTTTACAGGGAATTTGTCTCCCACACTGGCATTTACCCTTTCTAGATGACATGAACTCCACAAACAACAAAAAACAAAGGAAAAAGATAAGAGCAAAACCCCAATGGGGCACTTACCTGAACAGTTTGGTGAACCAGCAAACGAAGCAAAAATTCGAACCGATGATCAAAGATGGCATTCGGACTGACAGAAAATATGTTCTGAGGATGGTAGGTCTGGATGTCACCTTTATGCCCTACTCTGCATGTATTTTCTAAAGGAGATGAACTCAAACTCAAATGCATGCATGCCATTATCTAGTGATTTCACTCCTCAGTGGAGTGTCCAAAAAACACAGATTTTAGAAGAAACAGTCTAAAAATATAAACCAATAATCTGGAAGCTCTGCAAAAATCTTGACAGCTAAGAGTCATGAAAGCTAAAAGTAAATGTAATGAACTGTGTTACACTGCATTTCTGGCACCACCCCCAAGTGTTGTTATGGGACAAAATCAGCTTATTAAAATTTATATTAATTTCATTTTCATTAATGATGCTATAATAGGATTGTTAAAAAGCAAATATAATTTGCATGCAGGACTATGGAAAAATACAGCTTCATAAGCTAGAATTACTGCTGTGTTTCAACTGCATTCTTTTAACATATAACAAGGAAAAAGTAAGTGTTGTATGAAGTCGAGGCATGTTAGCTATTGTAAAAGGAATTTGTTAGCCTGACTCCACCAGGCTAGGAGTGTGTTGTTGCTAGGGAAGGTTTGAAACATCCAAGGTCAGAAAACAAGACCCCTTGAAAGCAGGTGGGTCTTGGATAGGAAGGTGTTCACGTGAAGTTCGAGGCAAAAATCACAATGAATGAGAGCATTTGCAAAGTCATTTATTTGTCAGAGTCACTATATACATAAAGGTTTGCATGAATGGTTTGATAGAAAAGGTGTATAAAAGATGTAGTTTTTCTCTCTTCAGAGAGACCAAGTTACCAACTGCTATGAAGATTGTCTCCCAACGCTGTAAATAGAAATTTCTGTTTGCACATCCTGAAGTGTTGTTCCTGACTGAAGGCATACAATGTAAATTCTTAATGTTATTTATTTATGACTAACAGTGTTTTACAGCTATGATAGCCAGCAAAACAGTGTTTTTTTCCCTTGTAACTAGTAGTCCATGAAGCAAATAAAGCTTCGTGCACTACCAACAATTATGATAGTGTCACCAACCATAACCTTGAATTGTGTGTTCTTGACATGGATGTCAAGCTTCGCTCTCAAGGTGGACTTCTTAGCATCCATGTCACGAACACAAAATAAATAGGTTATGATCAATGATCTGATCACAATCCTCGATTTTATAACTGTTAATTCTACTACAAAATATTTACAATAGAGTCTCCAAAAAATTTACGTACATATGACTTGGATGTCAAAAAATTAATCTCAAGGTGAATCTTGACATTTATGTTGAGGACAAATTACCAATTAGTTATGAATGGAGTGACCCAATCAGAATTCTTTGTAGTACATCGTGCTTCAACCAGCTCCAATGTACTGCTATTTTCAGTTGGAGAGTGACATTTTTTATGGCTTTTAAAGCCATAAAATACTTGGTGCGGTCAGACAGCAGACAGACACTAAATGTCTTTCTGATGCAGTACATATTTAAAAGCTGTTAAACACATCAGTCTTCTCTGTGTGGTATCCCCAACTATTTCACAGCTTTTAAAAGTTGCCACCATTCCATGGCACTGCTTGGCAATAGATAACATGTATGCACTAATATGACTGAAAGCAGTGCATAACAAAACATATTACTCACTTCTTTTGACATTAGCAAGGTACATGGCAAGGTTACCTTTTCACTGATTTTGAAGTACAATCTGCACATTGTATGCACTAGAAGAGAATGTTATTGCATTGTAGGAATATCATTCATTATTTATCCTCTTACATATTTAAATTACTTCACATTAAACTTATCCTTTTTGAACAATTTTCAGAACTTGTTGTCTCACCTATGCAATATCTCAAACACTTTTCAGTCTTTTAGTTTCTATTCTTCTTTCCAGTGTAAAATAAATCTTTTTTGCAATTAAATATGCTCTCAAACTACAGTCTCAATCAAGTGTGTAATCAAAGTTGGGTGACTTTTTTTTAATCTCTTCTCATATTACCACATATTTCTTTAAAGCTTCTAAAATGTTTTTTCCCCTGGTTTTGGTTCCTCCACCACTGCAAAATTTGACATGTTAAATATTGCAAAACTACTAAACACAGCTTATCATCCCCTATCCCTCCATTCCCACTGGTGCTCTTAAAATGATACTGACCTCAACTAACACAAAGCAAACCATATCTTTATTATATTTATTAATGTGTCTCCCAACTCTACATCTTCCTTTCTTGCAAAACATGTCAGCACATCTAAAATGCTTCTTCTCATCACAGGTTCCTTCATTTAGAACTGCCCTCAGCTTTGATATTCACTGTTCTTTTTCTCTCCGCATCCAACAAAGTGGTAATGCATGCAACACACATACAGTACATACAATTCTCCTACTATGTTTAAACTTTTAAATTTCTAACCATCTTTTTTTTCAATATCAACTACAATTTTCTCCACCACATACGACTTTCTCCTCCTCCAAAGACTACTTACTTTTTTAATACCCCAAGTGATTTACATATTTCACAACTTCAGTTTTCCTTTATGAGCATAACTACAGTATTTCTTTTTTTTTTTGCATCTGCTCATTTAGTAAAACAATTTCCATGCCCCACTATTTTTTATCATTCACTCATTCTTCTGTCATAATTAAAATGTATATACTTACCATAATTTGGCATGTGTTGTCCATTTTCATTCTTCCTCACAAATGGGGATCAGCTCCAACTCAGCTGCAAATCTCAAGCTCCATCTACCCATAATGCTCTATTCTCTCCCCAACTCCTCAGAGTTTGCTGCCTAAGTTCCAATTTATAATAGAGATAGATATAAGGAAAGCTTAGGCTCAAACCTGGAACTGAAAGGTTCCAATACAGTCTAACAGGTACTTTTAAGAGAACCAAGGTTGGGGTATAGATGGGAGGGCAAGTGAAGAAGAATGGAAATGGACAACACAGATGCCAAGTTATGGTAAGTACATAACTTCTAAATCTGATGCTGTCCCTTTTCATTCTTAGTCACAAATGGGACAGAATCCCCAGCTACATAGCCCTTGGGAGGCCCTCACAGAAGGACATGCCGGAAAACTGTCAAACCAAAAGAAGCTCTGCTTCTGGAGACAATGTCCAATCTGTAATGTGAAAAAAAAAGGTGAGAGTCTTTGACCAAATGGCTGCAGCACAAATATCATCAATGGAAGTCCTTGATGAAAAGACAGATGAAGCAGCCATAGACCAAGGGAGTGAGCTCTAGGGGGGTCGTAGTAAATCTAATCCTTTTTGAGAATAAACCAATGAAATGCAATCAGTAATCCATTTGGTTAGTGTAAATTTAGACACTGTCTGGCCCAATAGGTTAGGGAAAAGACTACAAAACAGCTGATCAGACTTCCTGAACTGTTTTGTCTTATAAAGGTAAAAACATCATTGGATATCAAGTAGATGAACCATGTATTCTCCCTTGTTTGTAAATTTTGGAAAGAAAACTGGTAATTGTACAGACTGGTTAATCTTACTCTCTGTCACCACTTTAGAAAGAAAGGAAAGATCGGTCCATAGAGACACCCTGTTCTTATGAAAAAATAATGTAAGAAGACCTAGCTGATAGGGCCTGAAGCTTAGAAATTCTTTTTGCTATAGTGATAGCCACTAAAAAAATTGTTTTCCAAGAAAGAAACTTAATTTTGCATTTGTCTGCTGGCTCAAAGTGTTTGAGTTAAACCCTGAAGGACCGCAGAAGACTCCCTTCCTGAAGGCTTTACACAATCTGGATAAAGCCAGAGAAAAGGATTTATTTCCCAGAGTGTAAATTAGAGATCAGTGCTAACTGAAGCCTAATAGTAGAAAATCTACCCCTTTTTGAAAAAGGGATGTCAGAAAAAGAAGGATAGCCAGAATAGGTACTGAAAAAGGGTGAATATTTTGGCTGGAGGCCCAAATAGAAAATCTTTCCCATTTGCTTCGGTAGACTTTCTTGGTAGAAGCCTTCTGGGAGGCCAAGATAATCTCACGAACTTGAGGAAATGGGCCTGGGCTGTCCAACTATTACTGGAAGTGGAGAAACCATGCGGTTAGTTTGAGGGAGCAAAGACTGGGGTGCTGAATTCTTGCTGGATGAGGCAGAAGATACTGCTTAGGTTTCAGTAACCATGGAGGATATCAAGTGAGACCAGAGAAAAGGGAACCATACCTGTCGAGGTCAGAAGGGGGGAAATGAGGATGACCAAGTTCTTCAGCTTGCTTTCTGTAAGAACTATGGAATCAGAGGAAGAGGAGAATAAGCATACAGGAGACCAGGAGGGCAATCGTGAATCAGAGCATCCCCGGAGGGGAAATCAGAGCAAAGTACTTGTTGCACTTGTTGAGGGGTCAGGCAAATAGGTCATAACAAGGCTGCCCACAGTGGCTGAAGATCATATGTGCTATTGATTGATTGATTGAGAGAGAGAGAGAGAAAGACCACTCGTGAGGCATCAGAATGGACCTGCTGAGGCTGTATGCTAATGCATTCATTTTCCCCAAGATGCGCACCGTAATGAGAACTGGTGTGAAGTAATCTCCCATTCCCAAACCCTCATGGCCTCCCTGCACAGTGGATACGATCGGGATCCCCCTTGCTTGTTGATGAACTAGTCTACTGTCATGTTGTCTGTCTGAAATGCAACAGTCCCTAGATGGAGAATGTTGTGAAATGCTTGCAAAGCTAGGAAGAATGCTTTCATCTATAGGAAGTTAATAGGCAACTTGGTCTTCAGAGGGGACCATGTGCCTTGGACCATCTTTCCAAAGAAATGCCTCCCCCACCTCAGTTTGGAAGTGTCCGTGGTCACTGTGATGACTGGGGGGGGGGGGTAAATGGTCTACCCAGAAACAGGTCATTGGACTGAATCCACCAGTAAATATGACATTTTCAGATTGAGGTGAGTATTATGGAAAACAATACAGGGCTGGTAAAGTATGGACCACTGTATCGCCAATGACCACTGAAGGATTCGCATAAAGAATCTTGCTAGAGGAACAAGAAGTATGGCAGCTGACATCAAACCAGAGCTTGTAGTACTAATTTCGCTGAAGGAGATAGGTGAGATAGTACAGCTCTCACTTGATATCTCAAGGATGTGATGCGATGGAGAGCTAAGGATGCCACCTGAGCTGTAGTATTCAAGAGAGTTCCCATAAATTCCAGGGTCTGTATCAGGACTAGGTTGCACTTGCAGTGGTTTATTGAGATGCCCAAGGTGTTGCAAACATGGCACACATAGTCCCTGGCATGTAGAAGTTGATGCTTGGATGGGGTGAGGAGCCAATCGTTGAGATATGGAAACACCTGGAATCCTTTGAGTCTCAAGTGAGCTGTCATGACTGCTATACACTTGGTAAACCCTGGGGGGTGTGGTGAGTCCAAAGGGCAGTACTCTGAATTAGCAATGATTGGCTCCCAGCACAAACAGTAGGTGTCTCCTGGATCACCTCTCTATTTTTACGTGACAGTACGCATCTTGGAGATCTATACAGCACATCCAATCGTCCTTGTGCAGAAGGGATAGGATGGAGTAAACCATAGCCATTCGGAACTTCTTCTTCTTTAAATACTGGTTCAAGTTGCTTAGTTCCAGAACAGGTCTCAGGTCCCCCGATTTCTTTGGCACTAAAAAGAAGCGGGAGTAAGTTCTGAATCCTATCTGATCAGGAGGGACCTCCTGGATTTTTTGAAGCAACTTTTGTATTTTTTGTGCTGCATCTTCCATATGACTGGGTGGGACATTGGGAAGTTTCTTCTTTTGGAAGGAGGAGGAAGGGAAAATTGGATAAGATTCTTAACACCCATGATTTTTTTGTAATATCTGTCCAGGCGTCTAAGTGCAAAGAGAAATTACCCCCAACTGCCTCCAGAAGTGGACAGTCAGGCAACACTTCAGGAGGGTTGACAGGATGCATCTGAGAAGGAATCACTTAAGCCCTGATTCTGTGGCCCCCTCTGCCTCTAGGGTGACAGCTTCCACTGAAATCTCCAGAGGCATAGGACGAAGAATTATCCTCATGTGAATCCTGGAAAGATCCCAGAGATTTTCAGATCATCTTACCACTTCATTGGTTTCTACAGAAGTTCCACTGCGGGGTAGAAAACTCGATTCCTACAGCAGACAAATTCTTCCCTCTTGTTTGCTGTGGGTAAGTGTGCTATTAATTTATGGCCTGAACAAGGAAGAGACATCAAAGGGGCATTCACAAAGGACATCTTGAAGGGCTTGGCAAAATCATATAGCTGTATCCAAGCATGTCTCCTAATGGCTATACCTGAACAGACTGCTCGAAAGGCACCTTCTTGTGCATGGATGATCAGCCTCATCCATGCACTACAAAAGGACAGCAGAGTGGCCAGTTGCGAAGACGTCTTTTTGAGATCCTCTGCAGATACATGGACTCAGAGTATTTGATTGCTACAGGGAGATTTGACGAAGGAACTAAGTGAAGTAAGCCAAGTAGTTTAAATAATCTCAGTGGTAACGTAGCTGAGGCATACACTCGCTTTCCAAATCTGTCCATTGCTCTGGACTCCTGGTTTAGTGGATGGACAGAGGAGCTTTGCTCAGCTAGCTCTTTCTTAGTCGCTGCTGTCCCCACTATAGTATCAACTGGGACTCCATTGCTCCAGTGGGGTTTATCCACAGGAGGGACAAGAAATTTGTTCAGGCACTTGGGGATAGGTTTGACAGTGTCAGTTTCCTTCCAAGTCCAGTGAGAAACCAAGCCAATCAGTTCATCTGCCATGGGGGGGGGGGGGTCACCCAAGATATAGATGGTCCAGAACCAAAAGCCTCCAGAAACACAGATTTTTCAGGAGAAAGAGACTGGGAAGATTAGCCACTCTTCTGTTTGAGGATTTTGAGGATATCTCCAAAGAAGATTTCACTGGGGAGAGATCTGGGGATCTTTCTTCCTCATCAAAATCAGTGTCTTCTGTAACAGACTCTATGGGTGAGTCTATGTGCCTCCTCTTACACATCCTCTTCCTAGGAACCTCTTCCATTGGGTGTTCAGGAAAGATATCAGAAGGGGGGGAGTCCACTACGGGAATTGTCTGGAGACTTCCTGGAATTGGCTGTCCAGGTGGAACAGGTCTGATGGGTACACAGCTTGGAACCAAAGGTGGGAGATGGGTAGGATTCGAGATAAGAGCAGACGGCTCTCTGTGAAACAGAAAGCCTTTTCTAACATCTTGAATGGTGAAGGACCTGATGAAACCTCTCCCCCTCCTTGGAGCCAAAGCCTCCAAGGAAGGAAGGTCAGGGCTACTCTAGATCTGAGCCTCATGAGAAGAATAAGATCAGAGCTGTCCAGGGCCAAGGCTCTGGGAAGAAGTGATAGATGTGACAAAGTCAGGGCCAAACCCAACTCCTCTGACCTAGCACTGACCTCTCAGGCCTGAGACCCACTCTAATCAGTGTATATGGCAGCAGAACTGGTTAGGGACACCATTAAAGTCGAAGAAGGTGATTTCTTAGGATCCGACACCAAACCTCTCAGGGATCTTATATCCTGGGACTGAAACCACCGGTTAAATCAGAGAAGGAACAAGAATGGACTTAGCAGGTGCACTCACAGAACCATGAGGGGACAGAGCTGGCAGGACCCCCCCCCCCAATCTGGATCTGAGCCCTGAGAAATTTCCACAACATCTTATCCATAACCGCCTCTGAGAATCTCCTTGAAGACCTGGAAAATGCTGTGGATGCGGGTCTAGATTGTTTCCTCGGACACTGAAAAAGTTGCGTGGGTAGAGAAGGAGAAACAGGCTTTCGAGAATACTCTGGAGTATGACTTGTGTGTGTTTAACTGGTTGTCACATCCGATGACTTGCGATCCAAAAAAAAAGTAGAAGGTAAAGGGGAAATGACAATATGAGGCAAACATTTCAGATTTGATGAAGACCTTGGATCCAAAGGCGGACAAAGATGTTTTAGATCTGAGGTGGTCAGATCCAACATTTTTCTAATCTTTTCTAGCGGTTCCAAAGAAGCCCTTTGGCACTACTGAGAAGATCTCTTTCTGTAGTACAGGAAACTTGTTTTTTTGAGTGCTTTAGAAGGGGTTTGAGCCCCAGGAGTAGCAGGAAGCAAGCCTTTTAATATCAGTTTATTATGCCTGACAAAGCCCTGGGATTAAAGGTGTCAAAAACAGGACAAGAAGAGTCAAGATGGTCAGCTCCCAGGCAATACGCGTGCTTCTTGTGGGAACCTGAGTTTGGGATCTTGTGCCCACAAGAAGCACATTTTTTGAAGCCAATAGGTTTATCTGACATGACAGCTAGAAAAGCAGTGTAACTTATAAGGGAAATTTAACAATAAGCAGGCAGAATATTAAATAACAGTATTTTTGTACAAAAAAAAAAAAAAAAACTTAAAACAGGTAAGGAATACCTAAACGGGTAAGGAAAGGTGAAAGAGATGTACCAACAATGGTACCAATACTAAGAGTAAACGTTAAGAAGAGGATAAGAGAGAAAGAGAGACCCTAACACCAGCAAAAAAAAAAAAACTGCAGAGGGAGGATATGGACAGAAGCAGTTATGAGTTCTCAGAGACTAGAGAAGAAAGTTCTAGAATTAAACTAGGTTATTATAAGAAAAAATACTTCTTACAACGCTTGTGAATGGAACCTCCGTCTTACCACAATGGTGGCAAATGAGATCTGAGGAGATGGGGAGAGAACAGAGAATTATGGGTAGAGGGAGGAGCTTGAAATTTGGATCTGAAGTTTTGTTTATGTGGCTGAGTCGGATCGGATCGGATCTGATCACCATTTGTGAGGAAGAATGAATAGGGAGAACATCAGATTCTGCATTTTATTTGCTTTAACCACTGATCATTTTAAGTTGTCTCTAATAAAACACCTTCCAGTTTTCTTTTGGTGAGACAATGATGTGATACAAACCAATACAGACACACATTATTATTATTGGCTGTTCCACAGCTGTAAAACCTCAGAGTGACATGCATTTACAAAAACAAACTTCTCTGATTAACACATACTATATATTTTGAAAATATACATTTTTGTGCGTGCAAGGTGTGATGTCCCTGCACTGGTTCAGTAATCATGGAGCCTCAATCCTCACCACTTGCAACAGTAAGGAAAGTACACACTCGGAGGATGATAAGTACACACACAGTAAAGTGTAATTTCCCTTAAGAGCACACAGAGACCACAGTCAGTCTGGGGCTGGCTTCTCCTTTCTCCAGATCCCCAATAAGACTCCCCAATGGCACAGCTATAGAGTTGAGTCTTAGCCAGGATTCCAAGCCAAGTCCTCAAACACTCTCTGTCCAACCAGTGCTTCGTGTCCCTGCCCAAGTAGCTGACACACACACCCTTGGAGATTTGTTTTACACACACACACACACACACACACACACACACACACACCTGGGAAAGGCTGGCACAGGTTCAGTAGTTCTGCCCCTTCTGCTCAGACTATAAGGTAGTTACCAGTGCCACCAGACCCTTTATCGGTTACTTTAAGGCCCTTAACAAAAGGTGTCCAATCTGTGTAATGTTACTGTTAATCTAAATTGTAGTTTGACCAAGAGAGACAAGGCTATTAGGAGTGGCCCACAGTGTCACAAAATAAATATGCAAGTACTCTCAGAGCTTAAACATGTCTCACAAATATCAGCCACAAAGATAGGTTTAAATATATTTAATAATAAATAGTAAAAGAACAAGAAAATACTCAATAAATCATCACAGTAACTTCAGAGTTCAAAATCACAGGAAATATTTAAAACAACATTGCAGGACAGTCTCAAATAAATACAGAAAACATCTAAACTAAGCTTTACTATATTCCTTACTGAATCTAAAATAAATTACTGTACCCTAGACTTACTTACTCATAGCAAGGCAAGTGCAGAGGTGGTGAGTGGATGTTTCCAGGTCAAAGACAAGATACAAAATGCCCCCCTCCCTCTCCCTCTCTCTCAGAGAGTTCTTAAATTAATATCTCAAATATTGCTGCTTGGATACTTGCAGGATGACATCACTTTTGTCATCTGACTACCCCAGGTGAAAACCCCCATTGCTAGAAACTGCCAGCATTTTAGCATCTGCCTGTGAAAAATACATACTTCTCAGATCTTTGCAACTGCTGGAAGACATAAAACAATAAAACACTTACAAAACAATGCAGAAGGCTCCCTAGTTATAGACATCCTGTCTCCTTGCTGCATTGAAACATTCTCTTTTAACTGGTTATAAAACGATTTAATTGCAACTATTTTCCTGATGTTTTGCAAGTTAAACTTCTATGTTCCAGTTTCCACTGTTAAAAAATATATACAGTCACATAGCTACAACAGTGCATATACATTTCTGTTCTAATTCAGCAGGGCACATTACATTGTGGTCACACATCTAGGGTCAGTACTGTACAAATCCTGTTCAACACACACTTCTGTACCAGCAGTTTAATATACACATAACATACAGTTCTAATACATTTGTAAGACAAACATATGAATCCTGCTGACATTCACAAATGACATATAACTGCTTATAAAATTCCAGATAGCTGTGCTGGCAGTATCTCCTTCTGTCACACTTCTATATATATCATATTAATATTCACAAATGACATATAATTACTTAAAAAAATCCAGATAGCTGAGCTGGCAGTATTTTCTTTTATGACACAAAGATTAAATATACACTCTCTTGATAGGACCTACATAGGTTGCAGATGTACATTTCTACCAATTAAGGCCCACAAAATACAACTGCTTATTTTCAAAACTGCTCCTTACTTATTCAAAGTTACACAGTACTTATTCACCAAGTAATTCTGAGTATCAGATCAGGAGTTACACAATGATACTTAATACCTGATCGTACTTATATCTTTGTGCCGTGCTGTTGTGTATCTGCAGAGTTAAGGGGGATGCTAGAAAGATAAGGCAAATACGTGCAAACCATACCACCACTTTAGCTGGCCCTTTAATAGAAGCAGAAACCTACAGTTTCCACAAGTTTAAACCAATCACAGAAAGGCCATCTTGCAGGCAGCGGTTTTAAGTTAGAACAAGATTCTGCTTCTAACGATTACCAATGGTATTATTTAAGAAAGACTTAGTGGCATAGTACCCTCCCTGGAGCCACACAAACTGTAACCCCAAAACTAAAAATAGGAAAATAAGTCTTTTACTGTGTTACCCCTTTTATGTACAAAGTTTAAAAAAATCATCTGCAAGCAATTGATAAAAATAACATTACATATGCTTTTATGAGTGAGAAAGAATGTGTTAGAGACATACTAATAATGTATTTACTTACTGTTTTGCTTAGATATTGTAGTACTCAACTTCCAAACTTTCAAAGTTAGCACGGAAACCTACTGTGCACTCTAACCGAAGTCAGCCTCATCATGCCTCACTAAAAACAGACACACCCTCTTCTATCCCTAATGTTTAGATTCAAATCCTGATCTGGTTTAAAAGCCTTACAAAATGAGTTTATTTGATGAGATTCCAACAGTATAATCTGCAAAACAAAGCTAGAACTGTTGGATTCCTTTCAAACCTCTGATCTAGAGGTTTTGTTATAGTATGTGATCTTCAGAGATGAATTATAAAATAAAACAAGCAACAGTACAAAGCCTTCAAAGGACCATCTACCAAGTTAAAAAAAATGCTATCTTTGCACTACATTAGCACTTCATCTGCTTTTACACTCATCTCTATACATTTCATATAGTTCGAAAGCTTTTTAAAGTTTTTTTTCGTCTGTAATTTCTTGACTGAAATTATTGTTTTAGACTTGTCTGACCACAGAACCAGACGAATGTTTCTCTCTCCCCAAATCTTTAGTCATGATCTCCACAGCCACACTTCTCCATTTTTTGCTCCTCACTAATAATGTAAGAGAAAAACAAAGTCTGAATATGACAAGACAGTCTAGCGTGCCCTTCTCCAGAATTATGACTGCACTCATCTCATATCTGAGGATTTGTAGACAGCCAGGACTCTCTATTTTCCAATCAAATGACCTAAGTTTTCAACCATCACCTATCCTACAATTCTTTCAGGAAAAAAAAAGTCTTTAGAGGACTGCAGACTTCAGCCATTCTAAGCTTCAAGTTCTGTTATCTGTATACATATCAATTACACAACGTTATCCAAACAAAACATGTAAGCAATCCTGACGACATGCCTTGGTATCTAACCGCTTCAAAGTTTGTCGAGCTAACAAAGGAGTTTGATAAGGTAGCACACAAAGGAGCAGAGAGGTCATGGCAACAATTACCAATGAATAGCAAAGTGAAATGAATAAACATCAGGGAAAGTGAAGTACAGAAAGGATGAGGGAAAGCAAATACTTTCAATGAACAGTTGAATTTTAAACTTATCTGTGGAAAACTAGACTGCAAATGGCAAGGGTGCTGTAAGTGGTGGGAATTTACTTTCACATGATGACTGGAAAAAACAGGAGTTAGCAAGGAACACTCATATAGACACTGTGTAGATGTATGTGTTTGTTTGTTAAACAGGTTAAAGGCAATGGATACACATGCTTCTTTTCAGTGGTGATATTACAGCACTGGCTGGTTAAGTGGTTGTTCAAAAGTCACACAGTAGGCAAATGGAGGCTCAATGAATCAAACCATGGACTACAGGCAGCAGTTCACTAACAACATATAGCCTTACTCTTCTGCACTAACTGCCAGACAACAACAAACTGTTTGGCAAACAAAATAAACAATTATTAAACCTTGGTAAAGTAATGCAGGTACTGCAACATGCCTTGCACAATCTTCTTCTGAATTATTTACATTCAGTAATTTTAAAGGTATCCATTTTACACATTATTACTTTGTTACTAGTCTGACACTGCTCTTTCTAAATCAGTACAAAACATAACTTAAACTGATTTGACTTTCAACCATACACAAATCATCTAGAAAAAACTGTCCCTGGGATTTAGGTACATGCCTAATGCAGCTAAGCAATGAGTAACACTCTGAGGGCGAACAGCAAGACAGTTCTAAGGTAATTATCAAACAAACAGAAGGCATTTAGCACCATAACAATCAACTAGTTAAGAAATCATGTGCATCACAGTGCTGGTAAATACATGAGTGTATCACAGCTGCGATTACAGTATTCGAGAATAGCAGTAGCATGTACGTACTATGCATGCGAGTATGCATGTGCAACCACATGATGCAACAAGAACAGCTGAGAAACAGAATACTGTATACGGCTCCAAGCAAAGTCCCAACTAGTTTCACACCTATAAATGAAGAGGAAATGGAAGCATAAGAAAGTCAGAAAGGTGGAACAGCAAACACAAGAATATACAAGGAGGACACAGGGAAGGAAAGCATTGGAGGAGAAGGAGAAAGGGTTTACTTTTTGCTTTTAGGACAGCTGCCTTTTTACAGGAAAAGTTTACAGAGAAGGATGTAAGGGGAAGGCTGGGGAAGGAAAAGTACAGTTTTGTACCTACCATAAATGTAGATGTTCGAGTGCTCATACAGCTGCAGTCATAACAGATGGGTTATCCTGCCGTCAGGCGGGTCCTCGGTCGGCCGAATTCCAAAGTCTAGGTCTGGCGTGGGTTGTCGTCGCTTCTTCCCTGACGTCAGTGCGACAGGGGTATAAAAGAGGCAGCCAACGCCATTTTCTTCAGTTTTTCTTGCCCCAGATGTCAGGTGCCCCCAGAAGGAAGGCAAACATAATGTTATGCAAAGATGCAATGTTGATAAATCAAAAACAGTAGTTGCAAGCAAATACACCATAAAAGAATACCCCAAAAAGGTTATATGAAAAGTGTTTGTCATAAGCCTGTCCTAAGAGGGGATGGAGGGAGGGAAACCTGGACTGCAGCTGTATGAGCACTCGAACATCTACATTTATGGTAGGTACAAAACTATACTATGTTCATCGTGCATACAGCTGCAGTCATAACAGATGGGTAGAATCCCAAAGTTAAGTAAGGGTGGTAGGCACTAAGTGGAAATAGGAGGAGCTAGGATGCCCTGCAGGACTGCTGTGGCAAAGCCCGCTCTAGATTTTGAGTATAGTGGGAGGTGATAGTGCTTGGAGAAAGTGTGCACTGAACTCCAGGTGGCTGCTTCCAAAATGTCCTTGGTAGGGACCCCCCTGAGGAAGGCTGCAGAGGTTGCTGTGGCTCTGGTGGAGTGGGATCTGATGCATGCGGGCACAGTTTTTCCATGAAATGAGTAACAAAAGCGTATGCAGTGGGCTATCCATTTTGAAATTGTCTGTTTGGAAATGGCCTTTCCTTGAGCACCTGCAGCATAGGACACAAGAGTTGCTCAGATTTCCTGAATGGCTTTGTTCTGTCCAAATAGTAACGAAGTTGCCTGTGAATGTCCAAGGAATGTAGTAGTTTTTCTCCTTTGTTTTGTGGATTAGGATAAAAGGTAGGTAAGTGGATAGTCCGATTCAAATCTACACTGGATACTACCTTTGGCATAAAGGTACGGTTGGTTAGTAAGGAAACTCTGTCCTGATGGAAAATGATGAATGGCTGCACAGCCATGAGGGCCTGTAGCTCCGAAACCCTGCATGCTGAGGGGATAGCCAGAAGAAAGGCTGTTTTCCATGACAAGTACTGTAACTCTGTTGAAGAAGCAGGCTCGAAGGGAGGAAAGGTCAGCTTTTCCAATACGAAGTTGAGGTCCCAAGCAGGGACTGGTGGTTTCCTTGGGGGTTTTATATTCTTTGCCCCTCTGAGGAACTGCCTTAAGAGAGGATGAGAGAATAAAGGAGGATCTGTGTTGTATTGTGCAGAAATGGCTGAAGCGTGGATCTTGATAGAGGAGAAGGAAAGTCCATTGTTTAACATCTCAGCTAGGTACTGTAAAATTTGAGGTATATTTATTACCCAAGGATACTGTCCCTTTTCTTGATTCCAGGCACAAAATCATTTCCATTTGGCGGAGTAGGCCTTTCTAGTAGAAGGTCTTCTGGCCTCCAAGATGATGTCCTGCACCTCCTTGGAGAGGAGAAACTGTTGGGAAATCAAGGAATTCTCCATGCATCTAGATTTAGAGTTTTCTGATGGCTGTGAAGAGTTTTGTAGTTGTGCTGGGACAACAGAAGAGGGACTAGAGGTAGGGTCCATGGTGGGGAATGTGTCAGGCTCTTCAGGAGCGGATACCAGTGTTGTCTTGGCCAGTCTGGAGTAATGAGAATCATTTTCGGCCTCTCTGCTCTGGCTTTTAATAGAACTTTGGGCAGCAGAGAAAGAGGCGGGAAGGCATAGACTGTCAATGTTGCCCAATTGAAGGAAAGTGCGTCCACTTTCCAGGCCTGTGGATGATAGGTCCTTGAACAAAGTTTTTTCAACTGGCAATTTCTGTGGGTAGCAAAGAGATCTATGTCTGGCTGTCCCCATGCCTGAGTTATCTTTGTGAAAACTTGAGGATGCAACTTCCATTCGTGTGGATCTGTCATATTTCTGCTTAGGTTGCCTGCCAGTGTGTTTTCCTTCCCTGGCAGGAATTGTGCCAGTAGTTGAATTTGCAATTCCAGTGCTGTTTTCCATAGCGTCATGGCTTGCCTGCGCAGGGGGTATGAATGAGTTCCCCCCTGTTTGTTTATGTACCACATCACTGTGGTGTTGTCTGTCCTTATCAATAGCTGGCCTGGATGCAGTAGGTCTTTGAAGGTCATAATAGCCTTTTGCAAGGCTAGCATTTCCTTTTGGTTGATGTGAAGGTGCTTTTCTTTTCGGGTCCATTTCCCCTGAATGCACTGATCTGTCATGTGTGCTCCCCAGGCATAATCTGAGGCGTCTGTTGTGATGATTTGAGTTGCTTGAGGTACACAGAAAGGAAGACCTGTGTTTCTTTGGCAAGCTTGAGCCCACCACATAAATTCCTTTTGAAGGCATGGAATGAGTGGTATAATTGCTTCCAAGCTGTGCCTGTGTTGAGACCATAAGTTTTTTAGGTACCACTGAAGTTTCTCATATGCAGCCTTGCACATGGGATTAGTAGGATGCAAGATGCCACAGAGCCTGCAGGACTTTCCTTGCAGTTAGCCTGGTGTAAGTTGCCATTTTTCTGAAGTATTGAGACAGTTGCCCTTGCTTGTCTGGAGTGAGGTAGGCCATCTGGGTGGTTGTATCCAAGCTGGCACCCAGGAAAATTATTTGTTGAGAGGGTATTAGTTTTGATTTCTTTTTGTTGACTGTGTATCCCAGGTAGTTCAACAGTTGTATTACAAACGCCAGGTGTTGTAATAGTATGCCCTTGCTGTCCGCTTGGAACAGGCAGTCGTCCAGATATGGGTAGATTTGTATCCCTTGTAGTCTGCAGAAGGCGATTACTGATGCCAGGCATTTCGTAAACACTCTGGGCGCAGTAGATAAGCCAAAGGGCAATGCAGAGAATGGGTAATGGGTTGAACCTGCAAGAAATCTGAGGTATCTTCTGCAATCTTGTCTGATAGGAACATGCAGGTATGCCTCCTTGAGGTCCAATGTTACCAGCCAAGACTCCTTGCCCAGCATGGGAAGAAGCCGCTGTAATGTGAGCATCTTGAATTTTGGCATCTGTAGATATGTGTTTAGGATGGATAGGTCTAAGATAGGTCTCCAATCTTTGTCTTTCCTTGGTACCGGGAATAGTCTGGAATAAAACCCTTGACCTTGTTCTTTTGCAGGTACCTCTTGAATTGCTTTCATGTCCATGAGAGCTGAAATTTGTTTTTGTGCCTCTGCCCTTTGATTTTGTGGCAGGTTTGGCATGCCTCTCATTTTTGGAAGGGTGTGAAAGTGGAACCTGTAGCCTCCGTCTATAATGTCCAGAATCCATTTGTCTTTTGTAACAATATGCCAATTTTTTTGAGAATAATGTCAGTTTTCTGCCCAAAGGTGCTGCCATTAAAGCTTTGCTTGGCAGGTGTAGGGGGAAGTAATTGTGTCTGTTTTCTAAAAGACTGTGATCTATCTTCTCCACCTCTTGGGGTTGGTGCTTGCCACTGTCTGGCTCTGAAAGATCCTTGAGGTTGCCCTCTACCCCTTGGATGCCTGCATCTGCCCCTTTGAGGTCTATCCGTGGCTGGAAAGGACCAATTTTTTGAAGGCCAGTTTCTGCTGAAACGTGGAGGCTGTACCTGCAGGAAATCTTTCACTGTTTGCATTGATTTCGCTTTTTCCTCCATTTTCTTTAGCACCTCCTCAGCCTTAACACCAAACAATACATCTTTTTGACGAGGTGCATCTAATAAATTAGCTTTGACATGATCTGGTAAGGTTTGCTCTTTGAGCCAAGCATGCCTACGTATAACAGACCCCGTAACAGCAGCTCTACATGAGGCTTCTAAAGCATCAAAACCACACTGCAAGGTATGTTTACCCACTTGCTCTGCACCATGCAACAAATCCTGCAACTCTTTTAAATCTGGTTGTTCTGGTTGTGTCATCTTGCTTTTCAGCTGAGATATCAAAAACTGTTGATACTTTAACATATGGAACTGACAGTTTAATGCCCTCATGGTTAAAGTGGCCGAGGTGTACACCTTTTCCCCCACCTTTCTAAAGCTCTGGAATCTCTCTCTGAAGGTAATGGGTTTTTAGCAGTAGAGGCCTTAATTCCCTTGGGACCCTGTGAAATTGTTTCTGAGTCAGCAGTATGGCTTTTGTATAGGAACTGGTGAGAATCAGGAACCCGGTAATACCCGTCTGGTTTAACAGGAGCTGGAGGTAAAGAATCTGGATTAAGGTTGGCTTCTGTGTACACATAATCCAAAATATCTAAAACAGGAGGGATAGCCAGGGGCCTATGCTGGGGGAGCAGAAGAAATTCCCTGAGCCTTTTCTTGGAATCTGAGTAATCTTGGCCTTCCCAGTGAAAGTGTTCCCTCAATGTATGCAGGGTTTCCCCAAAAGAGAAGTCCTCAGGGGGGGAGACCGAGGGAATAGACTCCTCTGCATCAGAGTCTTCGAATGGAGAATAGGCATAATCCTGGTCCTCAGATAGTTCTGAGGTAATAGAAGCTTGATCTGAGGAAGGGTAGTCTTCCTCTTATCTGGGCCTTTTGTCAGAGGGGGGTTGAGAACCCTTGATAAGAGTAATCAAATCCTCAGCCATTTTAAGCATCTGTTTTTTAGGCATGGTGCCTTGAGAGGGGGTCTGAGGAACCTGTTTTTTGGTTTTCATGGCTGCTTTAGATTTAGTGAAGGCTTTAACAGAGAAGGAGGAAGGCCTGAAGACCCCTTGAAAAATGGCAGGCCTGTCTAAATTCTGAGTTTCCCCGTCAGGAGTGGCATCGGTATCTGTAGTAGGAATGGGGGCCGAGGAGCCTGCGACCTCAGGTACTGAAGACACCGGTAATGCATTGTCATCGGTACTCAGGGGCTGCGTAGGCGCCTCGCTGAGTACCGGAGAACTGGTAGTCGACTTTAGTGTGGTTTCAGTAGGAGGTGCGGACCTCGTACGTCGGTCCTTATCTTTGCGTTTTCTGCTCAAAACTGGAGTCGGAATATCCGACGACATAATATAATTAAATTTTTTGCCAAAAAAGTGAAGGGCGAACTCTGCCCGACGCGTAATAGTGCGCTTGTTGAATCTAGTACAAAAACGGCAGGCCGAGACGTCGTGGTCTGGGCCTAAGCAAGGCATACAGAAAGAGTGGAAATCCTTATGCGGTATTTGCTTCCCACATGAAATGCAATTATTAACTTTGTCTGACATCGGTCCGAGGCAAGAAAAGTTTCCCCAACGGGGTAAGAAGACTTCGGCTGAAATACTTTCGTAAATCTCAGGAGCTGGCCGACCGGCACTTGTGAACTGCTTCTGCTTCGGGCACCGCGCGGCAAGAAAGACTGAAGAAAATGGCGTCGGCTGCCTCTTTTATACCCCTGTCGCACTGACGTCAGGGAAGAAGTGACGACAACCGACGCCGGACCTAGACTTTGGAATTTGGCCGACCGAGGACCCGCCTGACGGCAGGATAACCCATCTGTTATGACTGCAGCTGTATGCACGATGAACATCAGGCTACAAGGGTGGATAGAGGGGCAGTCAAACAGAAAACAGACAAAAAACAACAGGAAAAGTCCTGACACAAATGAAGGGCACAACGAGAAACATACTGACAGAGGGAGGACAACTTGTGATGGGAAAGATTGGAATACAAAATGGGGAAGGAGGGGAAACTGGTGATACAGTGCCTTAAGCACCTTTTTAGTTATCACCACGACTGCCCCCCTCACTAGGTGCTGGTGCTGTTGACATGGTGGGCAGTGTTAGGCGGTACTGCAAATCTAAGTTGCACAAGGACATTCTTCAGTTGACTAATACAGGCGTCAAGCCACTGGTCCATCAATGCTGCCATTTCTTCCAACCCCTTCCCAGTAACATACTGGGAAGCAATGGTGGTTTACCAATATAATGAAACAACACCCTCCATTGTACTAGTGCCAAAGCCCACCAAGGAATCCTCCAGATGACCTCCCACTACACAATCAACAACACATTGTAGACAGGCAGGCCTGGAGGTAGATGGTGAACTATCAGACGGAAACGCCAGACTGTTGTTGCAACACATACACAGCTGAGGTTTAAGCATAAATTAATAACAGAAATGATGACAAATAAAACAATAATCACCAAACAGAAATATAAAAGAGGGCTAGAAAGAAAGACTGAAATAAAAAAGACATTAGTATCATATCTATCTCCGACCATCAGGCCTACATGTGTTAGATGCTATGACACTGAGGGAGTAATTATGAAAAGGGATAGCATGGAATATGTCCAAAGGGGAACAAGTGGGTACAATGGTTCATTCTTGGTTATGATCAATGGCCACGTGGAATACTTCTGGTAGAAATGTAGGGAGCATTTCCAACAGTAATATAGTCAAACTGACTAATACAGCCTTTGTGTGGCTCAGCTCCCCTACCATCACGGACAGCAAAGGTGTGTCCAGAGGTATGTAGTACTGCCACCAGTGGGTGTTACAGCTGCCAAACATAATTGTACCTCAAGGTAATATACTACTATGACATCTAACAACTGGCTTTACCATGACAGTTATCTTATTTACCCTAGTGCCTGAAGAGACACTCCAATTCATAGCCTCTCTTTTTATGTTGGGCTGGGGTGTCAAATCAACACTGACCATCCTCTAAAGCCAATGTTCACACCACAAGGTGGCTAGCCCTGCTACTGAGAGATGCACTACATACATCCAAAATAGGAGTCTGATCTCATCTATGTCCTCTGGAGCTAAAACAGTAAAAAGAACATGGAAATATGCTCACCAAGGGCCATTGTAGTTATGTAGCAAATTACACTACAATGGATTAGGTTCATAGGTAGGTACTAGGCTACTGGCCCTAGGGCCTCTATAAGCCTAGCCAAAAAGGTACCCTGGCTTTCGCCATCCAAGAAAATTATTTTCCTGTCCTACTGTCGGGCAGAGCCACAGAGGTGATCCCCGGGGTGAATTTCCTAATTCACATCCAATTATCAAGATTTTTCTTGAAGAATGCTAATGAGGAGCTTTGTTTGATATAGATAGGTAGTTTGTTCCAGGGTATGGGAGGTCTCTGGGACAGGAATCTATCCCTCCAGCATGTTCTGTTTATTGTAGTGACGAGGTTTATTGTCCCTAGAGCGTGTAACTCAGAGGGACCTAAACAGCATCAATAACTTTCAAACTTTCCCTCTTTCAATGATTTATAACTCTGTCCCTTTTTCACTCAGTGACCACCTAAAATAGCCATAAATCTACTTTTACCCTTTATTTAAGATTTTGCTAAAACTACATTTCCTGTACTAGTTTAAGAATAAAGTAACCATATACAACAAGAAGACAGAAAACAGAGAGAGGTACAGAAGTGCTGCTGGACATTGACACCCATGCAGTCACACATACAAGATGTCTTCTGAATCCAAGTTTCAAGCCTGGGACAATCTGACATACATAATGCCATTATGCTGACAAAGGGCCCTGACTGCAACACAGGGGATGTGGGTTGATTAGCAGATCAGGTCGGCAGAGGGGATGGGAGAGTGGTAATAAGCAGCATTTTGCTAGATCACCTATGCTGGGAGATGGGAGGTGGGGCTGCAGCAAAGGTTATGACCTATTATAGAGATCAGAGTCTTTAGCCCTACTTTAAATACAGGAAAATGTTGTGGCAGTTCATCTGTGGACATATAACTGCCCAAGAATGATAGTTCTCTTTAGCCCAACTCTAGCCTTAGAAGGAAATATGGCTTTGACTAGTCAGGGGGGAAATGAGGGGTCCTGTGGATAAGGAGTACTTTGATAGTGTAGGCAGGAAAGTTAAAACTATTATTAATGCAACGCTAGGAAAGGGGTTTGGTGGTCTGAGCAGTAAAGGGAAAAGAAAAACCTATCATGGAAGCACCCTATTAAGGAGGGGTGGGGAGATCACAAGTTCTGCACAAAATTAAGTTAAACAAGGTAGTCTGTATTGTAAAAAAACAAACATGCTCTTTCCTCTCATTTTCTAAACAGTTATTTATGCTTCAGGGTTTTCTAAACAGTTATTTATGCTTCAGGGTTGACCAACTAATAAAGAACTATTATTTCCAACTAGCAGACAATTTCCCACACAAATGTCATCAATATTATCTAGGTGAAAAAAAGGGTTAAAGAAAACTCTTTAATGTGTTCGTTTTGCCACTAGTAGTATCCCCCACCCCGATCTTCTTGTGAAAATGGTAAGTTAACACCTTTAGGTTCACGAATAACGACAGTGTGCATTTTTGAAGCAGTACTCACTGTGTATGGGAAAGGAGTTGAATAACAGGATGCAATACAGATGAAAACTCAGGCCAACTTCAATGTTTGCAGTGATTTCACAGGTATGCCTGGAAATGGGAAAAAATGGTAGCTTCCATTTTTCCTTTCATGATCTGCTGTCACTTAACAAATCTCAAGGGAAAACGACTCCTGGAAGGCCAGTACTTGTTGCAGTCATCAGAGTGGTACACACACGGTCACACACCCAATGCGACTACAGAGCTAGTTATACTGTGAATCAGACATGCACAACAGCATGACATAGCAGAATCCTCTTAAATTAGAAAAATGCAGCACTGCGCTCAAGCATACGCACACATAAAACTGTTCTGGACCCTGCCTTTCTGGTGCTTAAGCACTACCTCACTTGCTCCGCATTGATCAACAAACATTTTAGACACTACACTTGAAATACTGTGCATCTAAAGAAAAGACATAAATGGCCCACTGAAATACTGAGGAGGTAGAAATATCCAGGACTAGTAAGAATTAAGAAAGGCAAGCTAAGCAATGGTCTCTCCTCTGTTCTACTGATCGAGTTCCAACATGTTGTGCATAAAACGTTTCTATGTTTATGGGGAAAAACTTATTTAAAAGCTTGGTACTATGGCCAAAATAAATGCAGACTGCTACAGATTATGGCAATAACTAAGGGACTCACCCTGCCAACCCTGCTGCCATGTCATATGCAGAGGTATTTTTGTAACTTTGATTTTCTGATTCTTCAATTCACATGTACTCCAAAGCATGTAATATGGCCATTGCCTTAAGCAAGCATTCTTTCAAAGATATTTTCCCGAATGACAAAATCAATTCACAAATGTCGTAACAGACACCCTAAAAACAAAACACACAGCTGTCATCCTTAAAAGAAAACAAGGCTCACAAAGCCCTATCAAATAACGGACAATCGTCACTTTGGTTCAACCAAGAGAATTTCCTTTGCTGGTCCCAACGGGTGAGATCGCCTCCCTTAAAAACAAAACATCAGGGAATTTCACAAACACACAGCTGTCATTCTTAAAAGAAAACAAGGCTCACAAAGCCCTATCAAATAACGGACAATCGTCACTTTGGTTCAACCAACAGAATTTCCTTTGCTGGTCCCAACGGGTGAGATCCCCCCCCCCCCCCCCCCCCCACACACACACACACACACACACACACATTTTATCAGGTAGTTAAGTATAACAGAGTGTATTTAAAGTAGCATCATGCTAAGAGCTCAACATATACATAATGCAAACCTCCCTAACTACACATATCAAACTCCAAGCAAGTCACTGACCACGTAAAAGTTCCTGCGGTCACCCCATCAATACAGGCACTTGGGACTAGTAGGTCTTCATTGGTCAACAGAGAATAGAAGATGCAAAAAATATTCCAGGTCACACAAATTCCAAATCCTACAACATCTTTTCATGTCCCTTTACAGTGACAGCCATATAAGACAAGCTACATTTCACTGCACTACTTTTTTCTGCAATCAACACATCACCTTACTCTCATAAATATTCTGCATGTCACTATTTGCCAATGCCTACCATGCTCCCCGACATCAGCTATAACAATCAAATTACATTCACCTGCCTTACTTCAATTATCTACTTCTTTTATTTCCCCATTAGATAATGTTTGCTTCCATTCCCTGGATGTAAAATGCTACATTCTGTCTTAGTCTTAATCCATGATTATTCCCCATTTTTAATCCCTGTCTAGGACATCCACTGTGCTGCACTCCATCAGGACAGTGCCCTATGAGTATTCACTAGTTACACTTTCCTTGCTCAAGTACTTTTAAGAATGCAGTTTAATACCACCCCCATGGCACATCCATTAGCTGCCTTTTCCTTAACAGGTAAATTCCTGTTCACAGATATCCTTCTGTTTCTACCAACACAATAGCCTTTGAATATTGAAGCACTGGTGAATATAATCTACCAGCATAAACCTTCGAGTTCACAAATGTCCTTCAAACCTGCTATCTAAAACTGCAGGTTCTTCAGCTTCTGGTTTCATTAGGATGACATCCATATTGTAGCTTAAGAGGCCATAATCCATATTGCAGAGAAGCAAAGAATCAGGATGAAACAGCATGGAAAAAGGCTGGTTACAATCGCTGTTTGATATCTCTGGCATCCAGGGGGGCACAGGCCAAGGAGAGTCTGCAAATTCTCCCTATGTCTGCATTGGTTTCGGCAGCAGAGTGGGGAGAACAGCACAGTGGTGTAGTGAATAGTGTTGTCACCTCACAGCAAGGGGTTCCCCAGTTTGATTCTTGGGTGGGGTGCCTTCTGTGTGGAGTTTGCATGTCCACCCTGTGTTTGTGGGTTCTCACCCAGTGCTCTGGTTTCCTCCCACGTTACAAAGGCATGCATCTGGAGCATTTCTCCCCAGGCCTCCGCTGAAAATTGGTTTTGTTCCAAGTCGGACTTTCCTGGTAAACAACTGTTAAATAAATAAATAAACATTCCAAAGAGATGCAGTAGGTGGACTGGACACTCTAAATTGGCCATAGGTGTGAGTTTTTGTGTGAGTTTGTGGTGGTCACTGCAGGGCTAGCCACCTGGTAGTGTAAACCTTGGCTCTAGATGATTGTTACTGTTGCAGTGACACCCCGTCCCCATGTGCAAATATGGGGAAAGGGGGTTGTGGGTGGATGGATTGATTCAGCTTTCCTGCCACTTTCATGTTGCATTAATTATTGCCCCCGTGACCTGGATTGATAGATCAGTCAGTTACTAGAGTTAATAAATTAGATTGATTCCCCTTTGGACAAATACTCTTATCAATGCTACTGGCACAAAGTCTTCCAGTAATAAGTTAACTGAACTGCTCTCAAGGTTAAAAACTTAACTCTTTGTTATTAACACCTACTGCATTAACTCAGCAGCACTGTATCTCTGACTTCTTCCCATAAGTGAAGAAGGTCAAGGTGGTGCCTCTTGAGGTCACTGTTGTGATACCTGCATTGTTCACCAGAGTGGGTGATGCCAGTTGCAACACTCACCACCCAGGCAAGACTGTGCCAGGCATCTATTTTATACATATGACCCTCACAGTGGTCTACAAACAAGTCCTCCAGGTGGTTTTTCATCATCGGCACAGACATATTTCTGACTCTTCAGACTATCACTTCAGGCTCTGAATAATTCCTAAAGCTATTGTTAATTAACAGGTCACAGTTCAGGGAAATACAGCAGGTCATTCATAGGAGGTTACTAGGGTAATGGCCCTGGGGCCCTTACAAGCCTAGCCAAGAGTTTATCCCCAAAAAAGAACTCTGTCAGCACCTGTCACCCTTGTCAATGAGGGACAAATGTGGAACCTCTGGGACAAATTTGTGGTTTTTCATCCACTCATCAGGGTTGCATTTGAAGAGGGTCAGCAAGGTACTCTGTTTGACATGCATGAGAAGTCTATTCCAGAGACAGGGCAGCCTCTGGAAGATAAACCTGTCTCTCCAGCAGGTTTTGTTGACTTCCCATATTAGATTTAGGCCTATAGAGCGGGTAATGCATGAGGAGTTAGACTTACGGATATGGGGCACCTCTAGTAGGGCAAGGTCCGATATTGCCTTCTACGTGAGACACATCACCTCAGAGTAATCTGTATGATACAGAGTAGAGTGATAGTGATTTGAGCCTGTCCACATAGGACAGGTGTTGGTGGTTATGGATTCTGTTTGTGAGGCATTTCTGTGGCCTTTCCAGTTGGTGCAGGTGTTTGAAGAGGTACATACCAAATGAGGCACTATACTCAATTACAGGCCTAATAAGAGAGGAGGACAGAGAGGTAATAACCTACTTTTTTCTGGATGCAATCCCTTTAGTTATGAGATGAACCAAGTAATATGCTTTTCTGAGCATTGCCACCACATGATGGTCGAATGTGAGACTGTTGTCAACCTGAGCACCCAGGTCTCTCACCACAGGTTGTGTGCTTAGGGGGATGCAATTGATGTGGTAATCAGTAGGGGCCATGTTTCTGTCAAATGGTATGATAATATAATTTTTTGCGTTTAACTTAAGGCCAAGACTTTGGCACCAGTTATTTGTAGCTATGAGACCCTCCTGCGGTATGGTAACATTATTTTGGGAGTCAGTGACAGCACCCAACTTGTAGTCATCCGCAAACTTTGTCAGCCACAGGCCCTTTGTCTTTGCCTGGACCTCTGAGAAGTAGATGCCAAACAGTAGGGGTCCCAGGACAGATCCCTGGGGAACACCACTAGTGATAGGTCTGCTGTCGGAGGTGGTGGTGTCTATTTTGACCTCATGGGTCCTATCGGTGAGCCAGATGGCCACCCATCTGACAAGATAGGGATTTACACCAAGTTGTGTTAGCTTTTCAATGATGCCAGAGTGGAGGATTGTGTCAAAGGCCTTGGCCAAGTCAAGGTAAGCTGTATGTACTGACATTCCCTCATCCAGGTCCTTGGCAACAGTCTCAAAGAAGTCAACCAGGTTCAATAGGCAAGATCTGCCCCTAACAAATCCGAATTGGGTGGGGTCAAGTGCTTGGGGATTCCCTATGTCCTTGTTTATGAGAACCATAATAATACACCCCATGGCTTTACAGATCAGACTTGTCAAGCTAATGGGGCAATAGTTTCCAGGGTCGGTAGTAGCACCACCTTTTTGCAATGGGAAGATATCAGTTCTCCACTCTGCTGGAACGAAGCCTGTAATTAGGCTGTGGTTGAATAGGGTGATCAATGGCAAAGCTAGTTCTTGCAGGAGATGGTGCAGAATACAGCTTGGGATATTATCAGGCCCCATGGAAGCTGTGTTCTTTGCCTTGGAGAGGGCCTTCAACACTTGATCTACGGAGATGTGAGGTGTGGGACAAGTACTGGGGATGTCTAATGGGCCTTTGGGGGTGGGTATAGGGGGGTGAAGTTTGTGCTGAATCTATCAGCTAGCAGGTTGGCTAAGTCAACAGGATCAGTGTAAGTGGCACCATTAAGTACTAATTCGGAACAAACCTGAGCTTTGCCATATGTAGGTTCCTGATGTAACTAAAGAAGGACCTGTGGTTTCCCCTTTCTTTGGAGGCAAGTTTCAACTCATAATTGGATTTGGAGGTTTTCACTAGTGATTTAATTTTCTTGCTGAGGCTGAGAAGGGAGTTTTTCCAATTTGGAATTTGTTCCTTTTTACCCTTGTACAACAGTTTCTTCCTCTTGCGGTAAAGCCTGTTGATACAGGATGTCCACCAGACAGGTTTGTGTTCCCTTGAGGAGCAGGTTTTAGTTCTGTTGGGTATGGCTGAATCCATGCAGTTATACAGGTGCTTGTATACTTCATTGGTGTACTGTTCAGCATAGTTGTCTGCATTCTCTGAGGGCCGGTGGCGTGATGCTAGTGATACCCTCCCTTAGGAGGTTGTAGTCAGCTTTTGAGATGTTTTTTAGCCTGGTTATGGTTGGGAAGGGGTTGGCTGGGATAGAAACTTCGAATGAGACAGACCGATGATCTCATCTCACCAGGGAAGAACATACTATGGGAGTAGTGCAGCGGTCACCCATGTTGGTGAGAACCAAGTCCAGAATGTTATCTCCCCTTGTGGGGGATGATACAAGCTGGTCTAGTGCGTTAGAACTGATGAAGTCAAGGAATTGTTGGGTGAGTGTATTAGTGCAGGAATAGTTCACCCAGTCTATGGTGGGGTAGTTGAAGTCACCAAGGATTAGGGTGTTAGGGGGTACCTTGATGGAGTCAAGTAGGTCCAGGTAGGAGGAGTGGGTGTCCTCAGTCATGGAGGGGGGTCTACAGCTGGCTACAACTTGGATGGGTATCTTGACAACTGTCAGTTGCACCTGGAGTAATTCCAGTGTGCCGTGCTGGCAAGCCAGTCTGGAGGTGTGCCTGTCATTAATGAAGATACATACTCCACCATCCTTAGTCTTTCTGATCTCATTCTGTGGTCGGAAAGTGTGGAATAAGGTATAGCCTGGTAAGACAGGTGTGCACTCTGTGACGCTGAACCAAGTTTGTGACCACACAGATATCAACATCTTCCAGTGTGAGGAGAGCCTCCATTGAGTGCATTTTCAGATTAAGGCTCCTAGCGTTAAGCAGCATAACCTTCAATTTGCTTTTTGACAGATCTTTTCTGTTGGAAAATTTGTCTTTGGAACATAGCCTAAAAAAGGCACAATGAAGGAGGCAAGAGCCTTGGCCAAGATCCACAACCCCAGGAGTGACAGGTGGAGGCCATCTCTGGCTAAGTATCAAGGCTTGTCAACCATGTCACCCCACACAAACAGATACTGGATTCCCTTGGAAAGACACCAGAAATTAAGTCAATTGTTGAAGTCAATTATTTTTTTGTTGGTATTGTGGTTTCATTATTTGTGATGGTAGGGTGCTGCTTAGGGCTAGGATCATACCTGCCTGGAACACATACTCTGAGAGCTTAATCATGTCTCTCTCTTTATATAGTCCAGGGAGGTATGTCTCAAGTCATTCACACCAATGTGGACAATGACAGAGTCATACTTGTACCTGTTGTGGAGAGACTTAAGTGCGTGTGTGATGTGGCGGATTCTGACACTTGGCAGACAGCTGACCATGACCTTCTCCTTGTTGAGGCTGGTGAGGGGGACATCAGTGTGTCTCACTACTGAGTCACCAATAACTAGTATGTTCAGTTTATTGTTATGCCTTATGAGCTGCGTTGGTTTATTGTTATGCCTAATGGGCTGTGTTTGTGAGGGGTCTACTTCTATTCACCAACTCCCATTTCGTCGAACTCCCATTTCATTGAAACTTCATTACATCGACATGCATTTGCCCCCTCCCCCAATGTTGTGCGACCCTGGAGTTGATATATATAGTAGGGGGTGTGGGGGGCAGAGGCCCCCACATTGGGGGGTGTGGGGGGCAAAGCCCCCCACCTAAAATGCTTGTCGATGTAATGAAGTTTCGGTGAAATGGGAGTTCGACGAAATGGGAGTTGGTGAATAGAAGTAGACCCGTTTGTGAGACACAGGTGTATTATCTGCTCTATGCGATGTGATTGGTGTTGAATATGGAATGTTTGAGTGTGTTCTGGGGGTCTCTGTTTAGAAAACTTATTATTGAGAACCTCTGCATAGGTTTGTGTGTGTGTTGTGCTTGGCTTTGTGATGTGGGTGGTGTGGTGTTTGCGCTGGCAATCTCCTCTTTGTCAGCAGTACTGACTGTGGCACGAGAGAGCATGAATTCCAGCTTACTGATGTAGATCCATTTCTCGCAAGTAGAAGAATTATGTGCTAGGAAAAGAGGACTGTCTGTGAACATGAGGCAGTTGCTACACTGTCTCAGTATGCCCATGTTGACCAGGCTGGCAGAAGAAACTGATGGGAATTGTCCAGGCATAGAGTTCTGAATACTTGGCAGACTTCTGGAGAGCAGGATTTGATAAGGGTCTGTCCACAAGAGCGTACACCACAAAAATCCTCAATATAAATAACAGGCCCAAAGCACAAGTGCTAAAACCTAAACTGAGATGCTTAGAACAGCAGATAAATTTAATCAGGCTACTAACAAGCAGTAATAAATGCAAAATAAGAGCACTTGAACACTTAAGAGCACACAGAACAGAAAAAAAAGTAGGTAGAACACAGTTACGGTAACAGCACCTGAATAAAGTGTATAGGTAATATCAAAACATCTACTCTTCATAACATCTAAACTCAAAACATCAACACCATAACATCTAAACTTCTAAACTTCAAAACATCTAAAACTCATAACATCTAATCTCAAAACATTGAAAACTACAAAGCAACTATAAATAACATCCCAGAGTTTTTACTATGTTTAGGCAGGAGGGTGTGGGGGCGGAGCCCCCCGCTTGGGGGGTGCAGGGGTGCTTGTCCCCCTTCATAAATGTAGCAAACAGTGTATGGGATGTTATTCATAGTTGCTTTGTAGTTTTCAATGTTTTGAGATTCGATGTTATGAGTTTTAGATGTTTTGAAGTTTAGATGCTATGGTCTTGATGTTTTGAGTTTAGATGTTAATGAAGAGTAGATGTTTTGATAGGTAACCATACACACATATATATATATATATATATATATATATATATAAAATTATATATAGGTCCAATTTACAATTTCAAAATGATAAAAACTCAAGCATCAGAATCCCGACACTCAGATGCTCGAGATTTTGAAATCTCAAAAGTGTATAATGGAGATCGCTGTACAATGCGTAACAGGAGCTTTCCCATTCTTTACATTGTAGTGCGATCTCGGAGTTGGTATATTTAAGTATCGGGGGGGGGTGTTGCTCCCACTGCAAAAATCGTGCGTTTGGACTGTTTTGTGTGTGTGTTTTTTTGTTTTTTTTTTTACTTCGAGATTTCAAAATTTCGAGCATCTGAGTGTTGGGATTTTGATGCTTGGGAGATTAAGAGACTACTGTGGTTGTCCTTCTCAAATGCTCTCTCTGTACACAGTAGACAGAACTGATGAGATGGGACTGGTAGGAGTGTCTGAAATCAAAGAAGCAAGGGGGGGTAGTCCTTCCCAAATTACCTCACTGTACTCAGTTGCAACAGCAAATGAGATGGGTCCAGGAGCAGTGTCCAAATACACATTTTCAGCAGGGGCAGGTAATTCCAAAGCCACCACATTTAAGACTATAACACTAGGGAGGGAGGGTGAGAAAAATTGCAGAGGTTCCTGTCCTTGCCTATTTAAGTGGTACAGTGTGAAATATTTTCTGCTTAAAAACCTCAGCTTTGGCCGGCTAAGAACTTGCTGCATTCAACTGGACGTATAAGAGAATTTAAGTACCTTTATCTTAGTGGCCTTGAAACTGCCTGCCCCTCTTGTAAATTTGTGTTTGGATACTCCTTCTGGGCCCATCTCATTTGCTCACTCAACTGAGTGCAGTGAGATCATATTCTGATTTCAGGCACTCCTACTGTGTACAAAGAGAGCATCTGGGAAACAGAAAAAAAAAATTTAAGCTTGTTTCCTGCCTTTCCTGTTAAGTGGTATAGACTATTTGTAGGCTTCTGAGCCCCCAAGCCCTTCTGTGTTGGAGGGAAGCCTTCTAGCTTAGTTTTTTTCCTTATAACTAGCCAGTTTTCTAGTTTCAGCACTCAAATCTGTTTCTTTGATCTCAGCACTTGTTCAGAAAAAAAAAATTTCATCTGCTTTTACTGTATTTGTGTTTATACCTACTTTATTTTACTTTTGCATCATCTTAAAAGTACTCAATTGTATTTATTACTGCTTGGTGTAACTCATTCTAAGCCTTTTGGTTTAAACACTTGGGCTTCGGACCAGTTGTTTTGCACTGAGAGGGTTTGTGGTCTGCACTGTAGTGGCAGAACAGGTAGCTTACATCCTTCTAGGTTGGGAACTGCTGATTGAGGGCTCAGTGTCTGTTATTCTAAAAGTGTATTAATTCTGGTTTAAGCACTTGGGCTTTCAGGCCAGTTATTTTACATTAAAAGGGTTCATGGTCTGCACTCTTGTGGGAGGAGAGGCTGGACTCTGCCCTTCTGAGCTGGGAATTTCTGGTTAAAGGCTTATAGTGCATGCATATCTGAACTGCTTCTTTCTGAAGTAGGTGTGCCTTGTTTGCTGTGGCATAGACTGGATTCGGGCCTGCTGGATCTAGCTTTGTTTGTGTAACTTGAGCACTAATCCAAGCATTCTCTAAAGTATTCAATTGTATTTTTTACTGCTTGGTAGTAACTTGATTAAAGCGTAGCTATCATTCCAAGTCTTTTGGATTAAGCACTTGGGCTTCAGACCAATTGTTTTACATTAGGAAGGTTTGTGGCATGCACTGTGGTGGCAGGACAGGTAGCTTTCATCCTTCTAAGTTGGGAACTGCTAATTGAGAGCCCAGTGTCTGTTATTCTTAAAGTGTATTAGTTCTGGTTTAAGCACTTGGGCTTCAGGCCAGTTATTTTACATTAAGAATGTTCGTGATCTGCACTCTTGTGGGAGAAGAGGTTGGACTCTGCCCTTCTGAGCTGGGAATTTCTGGTTAAAGGTTTATAGTGCCTGAATATTTGAACTGTATCTTACTGAAATTGGTACACCTTGTTTGCTGTAGCATAGACTAGATCCAGGCCTGCTGAATCTAGCTTTGTTTATATGCTTGTTTGTTTGCTTGTTATTTCCCTGGAACGCTAATTCCACCTAATACGCGGCTTCTCAGCACTTCTGTGGATCACTAGTGATATCTGCATTGCTTACTGTACTTATTTCCTTGTTTCACTTGAAAGAAAGTTACTGTTTGTCATTTTTGCATTTAAGTTACCTGTAACACATTGTACTTAAGTTATCTGGCACTTGCTCACTAAAGCAATTATATAAGTCAGCACTAAAAATTAAAAGCACTACACCCTCACTCCCCACTGGCCCTTGTTTTCAATTATTAAGGAATTCCCAATATTATTCTAGCATGTCCAAAGGTCAGTTGTCAATCTCCTCTCCGGTCCAGCTGGTGAATCTGGGAATGTTACAACTGCCTCATGTACACAGACAACCCTCTCCTCCTCCCAACAAATTCCAACACATGTGAGAGATGCAACCATATAGCCAAATTGGAGACTAAGCTCTCTCAACTCAGTACTGGCATAACCAGTCAGGAGGAGAAGGAAACCACGCTCACTACAATTCCAGTCTCACACAGACCTACCACGACAGCAAACCAAACACATAATTACACAAAAACATACTCGGAGGCTCTAAATAAAGATCTGCCTAAGCAGCAGACACCTCCAAAGCAGACACCCAAGCAACCGCTACCCCAAAACAAAACACGTGCAACACATAGCTCACAAAGCCAGTGTGCCGAACAATCACAGCCCTTAAGACTAAACAACACACCTGATACACTTGTAATAGGTGACTATCGTCAGGCACACTGACGTCCCGCTCACCAGGCTGAACAAGGAGAAGGTCACAGTGAGCAGCCTGTCTGGCACTAGGATCCGCCACATAACACAAGCACTCGGGTCACTCCAAGGCAAGTACAAATATGACTCTGTCATTGTCCATGCTGGTGTGAATGACCTGAGACGTACCTCCCTGGACTACATGAAAAGAGACATAAAGGAGCTCTCTGAGCATGTAGCCCAGGCCGGTATGACCCTGACCTTGAGTAGCATCTTACCCTCACCAAGAATGATGCCACAATATGAAGACAAGATGATCAATTTCAACAATTGGCTTAAGTACTGGTGTCATTCAAAGGGGATCCAATGCCTGTCAGCTTGGGATGATATGCTCGACAAGCCACGATGCTTCGCTAGGGACAGCTTGCACCTGTCACCCCTGGGCTTTCGGATATTGGCAAAGGCTCTTGCTACCCCCATAGTGCCTTTTTTAGGCAAGGCTCAAAAGACAAATCCACCTCCATAGGTATCACAAGGGATAAGAAACTAAGAGTAATGCTACTCAACGCCAGAAGTCTAAACCTCAAGATGCATGCACTCGAAACTCTCCTTAGCATGGAGAACATCTATATCTGTGCAGTAAAAGAAACCTGGTTCAGGGCTTCCGAGAGCACCCCAGCACTACCAGGTTATACCTCATACCATGCTTTTCGGACCCAAAACTTGGACTGAACCACAAAAGGAGGGGGAGTATTGATATTCAAAGATACCCACACCTCCAGGTTGGTGGCAAAGCACAAAGCATCAGAGACTATCCATGTGCAACTAACAGTGGGTAAAACTGCCTTCCAGTTTATAGCCTGCTACAGACCACCCTCCCAAACCCAGGAACCCCACTTGGCCTTCCTGAGAACACTGGAAAATATGAAGGTCGCTCTAAACACCATTATATTGGGCAACTTCAACTACCCAAACATAGACTGGGAGCATTACTCTAGCTCCAACACCCTAGCCCAAAGGTTCCTTGAATTTATAAACTCAAATGCTATGGAACAACTTGTTACCACTCCCACAAGAGGGGAAAACATACTGGACCTGATCATCACCAACATGGGGACTCTATGCTCCAGACCAGAAGTGTATCCCTCACTGGTAAGATCAGACCATAAACTAATCTCACTGGATATTCACATCCCGACCCCACCCACTGCCCAGAAAACCACAGTGAAAAACTTCTCTAAAGCAAATTTCACACTCCTCAAAACCGAGGTGGCATCCTTCAAACCCCCCCGGGCCTGTGGAAAATATGGCCCAGACCACAGAATCCTTTATAAACGCATTCTATGAACACCTTCAGGAATGCATGGATCATGCGATCCCAAATAAAACCAAGACCCAATCCTCCAAAGGCAGACGTCATGTCTGGTGGACCCCAGCCATAAACAAACTATATAATAGAAGGAGGAAGCTACTAAATGATAGAGCAAAATCCCAAAAAGGGAAGGCATCACTGATCAGTATTAGCAAAAAACTACGGGCACTCATAAAATTGTCTAAGGCCAGCTTCGAGAGAAAAATTGCACAGGACACTAAGGATAATCACAAGGCTTTCTTTAGTTATGTTAGGAACCTGGGTGGTAATTCCCAGATATGCTCAGAATTAGTCCAAAATGACAAAAAATACACTGAACCCACAGACCTTGCCAACATCCTAGCTGACAGGTTCAGTGCAAACTCCCCCTCCCCCTCCCCACCAAAAGGGCAAATGTCTATCCCAGCAGAGTGCTGGCCCCCTGACATCTCAGATGCTCAGGTAAGAGCCGCCCTCTCCAAAGCAAAAAAACACAGCATCAATGGGACCAGACAGTGTCCCGGGCGGCATCCTACATGCACTCCAAGAAGAGCTAAACCCAAAGATAAAACTACTGTTCAATCTCAGCCTTACTACAGGATATGTGCCCAAAGAGTGGCGTACAGCAACAGTGATCCCTCTCCATAAAGGTGGTGCCTCAACAGATCCTGGAAACTATCGCCCCATAAGCCTGACTAGCTTGGTCTGCAAAGCTATGGAAAGGATCATCATGGACCTCATAAATAAAGATACTGGGGACCTACAGACACTGGATCCTACCCAGTTCGGCTTTGTTAAGGGCAGATCCTGCCTCTTAAACCTGGTTGATTTCTTTGAAACCGTCACCAAGGCCATTGATGAGGGGAAGGTGGTCCACACAGCCTACCTGGACCTCGCAAAAGCCTTCAATACAATACCCCACTTGGGCATTATAGATAAGCTCACCAGCTTAAATATAAACTCCTACGTCACTAGATGGATTGCAAACTGGCTCAAGGACAGAACTCACATGGTGAGAATTGCTGGAGCCATGTCAGACTCCAAACCAGTTACAAGTGGTGTCCCACAAGGCTCAGTCCTGGGACCTCTCTTGTTTGGTATATATTTCTCGGAGGTACAGGCCAACACGGAAGGACTGTGGCTGACCAAGTTCGCAGATTACTGCAAACTGGGTGCCATAATCGACTCTCCAGCCGACACAAGCATTCTCCAAAAGGGCCTCATAGAAACAGACAACTGGTGCCAGAGCCTTGGCCTCAAGCTAAATGCCAAAAAGTGTATAGTCATCCCCTTTGGCAAGTGCCCACAAATTACCACATAGGTGGTAATCCATTAAGTGCAGAAGAAGTAATTAGGGACCTGGGGACCCAAGTTGATAGCAATCTCTCATTTGACAACCACGTGGCCAAAGTGGTTAGAAAACATTTTATATAGCCCACCTAATCATGAAGGATTCACATCTAGATCAGGGGAGGTCATCGTGCCTCTTTACTCATCCCTCATCAGGCCCATAATTGAGTACAATGCCCCTTTTGGGATGTACCTTACCAGACACCTGCAGCAACTGGAAAGACCCCAAAAGTACCTCACCAAGAGGATCAAAGGGCTCAAACAGATGCCATATGCTGCCCGGTTAAAGAAACTCCAGCTCTACTCAGTGGCATACCGCCTGTTCAGAGGCGATCTGTGCCTGACGTATAAAGCCATGTCCAACCCGAAATTAATGGACATGCTGCACCTCAAAAATCCAAATCCCATCGAGCCACGCTCGAGACTTGAACCTCAGCACTGAAATAAATAGGACATGCTGGAGGGACAGATTCATAACCCAGAGGCTCCCTTCACTCTGGAATAAAATCCCAGTCCAGGTTAGGCAGAGTCCCTCATTGACTCTCTTCAAGAGGAATCTTGATGGGTGGATGGGAGATCGTAGGTTTACCCCGGGTATCACTTTTGTGTCACTGTTAGACAGAGGCACAGTATACTAACCTCGAAAAAGGGCATAGCAAAATAAATTTAAAATGGGTGGCGAAAGCCAAACACATTCTGGCTAGGCTTATAAATGCCCTAGGGCAGATAGCCTAGTATGAACCTATGAACAATATTAAATTAATATTCAGTCAAACAAATACATAAAATGCAGTACAGTTTTGTTAACTACTACTGAAACAATGCAAGTGTAAAAAAGTATACTTAAATCAGCTTGTATGTCCAGATAATTGCAGATCGGTCACAGCCAGCCAAACAATTCTGATAGTGAGCACTAATAAATACACAGAAAAGTGAAAATACCAGTACTGTAAGACAAAGGATAACCCCCCAGGCTATTCATGTCAAGGCACACTGCTGATGCTAACTTATGATGCAGAACAACAAGCACCGAGTTAATGCAGCATGTCAAAATGCTCCTATATTTTGGCAAATATACACATGGTGTGGCAGGATGGCATTATGGTGTGAACAGCATACTATCATTGTGTGACAACAACACAGTAGCTATCATTGTGTGACAACAACACAGTAGCTACAACTAATTTCCAGTTCTGCACTTTGGGCCATAGCGATAAGGTAAATGTATCCACTTGCCCTAGGGGGTCAGCGACCTAACCATGCATGTACAAAGTGCTTTACACGTACTTGTGTAAGTGCTCAATCTATGATGATCCTCATGGTGCAAGCTTTTGGTTGGGTGTGCATTGTCATGAAAGTGAGACTCCGAGATATTCACTCAAAACTGGCTCATCGGTGTTAAGTACCATACTATGAGCCTCAAAACTGGGATATAAATGCAGACACTGCTGTTCTCTCACACTGCTGAATCAAAGTGAACTTTTACATCCAGATTCAAGGTTTGGAACTTCAAAAACATTGCACCGGAAGTAAATAAAAAAGACATACTGCCTGCAAATGTTAGATAACTGCTTATGTGCAAGAAAGTAACATCAAGAACAAGTACCAACTGGCTTTTACTTTCACATACACTCCTGTGGCTATGGACATACAGAAGGCGGTCAGAAAATGTTGGTTTTACTTGTCCTTAAATAGGGAGATTTTTGACCAAATAGGTGAGTACCCTTGCATTAGTTTTAGAAGGGGACTAAACTTGAAACAACTTCTTGAAAAGAGTCAGGACGGAAGGAGAAAGGAGGGAGATGGGGGTACTCGTAAATGCGGCCACTGCAACCAATGCGGACACATTATGTGTGGTAATAAATTTAAGATTAGGGATGAGACTTTCTTTATTAAGCGGACTTACAACTGTAATACAAGAAGTGTGGTTTACCTCGCTAAATGCCAGGTTTGCCAGGCGTTCTACGTGGGTAAGACTGACCGTAGACTAAAGGACCGGATTTATGAATACACATATGCTATTAGTAAGAAGAACCCTAATAACGCACTATGCTATTAGTAAGAAGAACCCTAATAACGCACTAGCCCGTCACTGTGAACTAAAAGAAGGTCATTTTTTTAAATTTAGGATTATATCACAGGTTATGCAGAACACCGAAAATAGGTGTGGAGTCAACGACAGTCTAGTGAAACTCCTATTGGAGAGGAACGAACTCAACTGGCAACTAAGACTAAATGCACATGTAGAACCTGGGTTAAATGAATCTTGCAGTATTGCATGTATTTTAAAACTAAAAAGTTTATATAGGTAGTATAATACAAGTAATATTAAAAATTGAAGTTCAAGAGTAGTATTAGGTCCTACTTCATATTTCTTGTATCTTTTGTATTTTTTACATTTTTTTGAGTTATTTAGGGGTAGTGGTAGTTTATTGGTTGCTAGGTTAAAAGTGCTTATGTTAAATACTAAAATTAAAACATTAGGTGGAACCACTTATTACCTTTATGGGAGTGGATATATTTTAACTCATTTTAACATTTTCATTTATTTATTTTTACTTTATACACACTTTACTGTTGTATCTTTATGGATGGTATAACTATACTTAGCATGAAGGACTGAATTAGGTTTACGTTATATATTTTACATTTTTTATTTATTATTTTCTATTTTTTGTTTTACAGTAATTTTTGTCAAAAATTAGAGAACTGTTTTGTTTAACCATCAAGTAAGGGTACTAGCCACTTATAATAACTGAATACTTAACATTTGAACATATGGCACGTAAACTAAAGTGACAATGGATATATTAGATATATTTTTTAAACTTTAAGATCTTATTGGAAAATGGGTTGATGTGAGCTTCTTCCTGATAGGATAGGATTGAAGGAATTAACTATTTAAGTTTAACTATTACTGGAGAAGGTTGTCTGAGGAAGTTCGGGTATAACCCGAACGAAAAGCGCTTAACATACTGGATTCTAGTTTTCGTATGGCTACTCTGTACATTGGAGTCGGGACAGTGTGCTTTTAACCTGTTTTGGATACTATATTTATACTTGTCTGTGACTTTGTTTTGGGTATTGGTGTACCTTTTCATTGAACTTTTAGTGACTGCTTTTAAACATTAAACTTTGTGTGGTTTTTACATCCGGTTTTTGGAGCTTTGGTGTTTTTAAACTTTGGCAGTTTGTGGACGTTCATTGGTGTTTGCTAGATAACTGCTTATAAACATCACCTGTAAATCTATGGTGTTTGTTGAGTTACATGTTGGGGTATAGAGACTGGGCTGACAAGTGACTGCTAAACAGAGGCGATATACATAGACAGGGACTGTTAAATTACAGCAGCAGCACACTTCATAGCATGATAATTATCGCAGAAGTCTATTTTGTAGGACACAGGGCACACAGAATCTGTGGTTAAGCCAGACATGGTAGGTGTCACAATGTAACTTCACTTTCTTGTTATCTGTATTGTACTGGTGAATATAACTGCTATGAGTATCCTCTGCACTATATACAGTAAGTAGATGGAGAGAGGAAGTTATAGTTCTGAAGTGGAACATCAGTTTGCCTGGCTGATGTTTATGTGACGGGTGTCCTGTCATGTACAAATTCCACATTCTTGTTGTAAGGGGGGGTGGCATTTTAACCAGAGTCTCCAGGAGTGGGACTGAAATTAAACATGCACTGCACAGGCTTCTGTGATGGGACCTCTTTCACTGCTGATTCCACTTTCCTTTTCCAACAATCTCCTATGTTATTCAGTGGCTGTGCATGGTGGTGGGAAAAAGTTACAACTCATGTTTAATTGTGCAAGCCTGGTACTGCTCCACTCCATAGAGCTTATAGCAAAGTATATTTTTATTCTCTGCTTCATGGATCATTTATGGAGAGACTGATGCTAAACGCTACATTGCTTTTATATACCATTCTGTAAAACATTCACAACATCTTTCTGAGTTTCTGAGTCTGGAGGGAGCCCTTCCAACATGCACATATAGGAAGCAGTATGTGGTATTAATGACATGCTTATGAATGGCAATCTTTAGGCTACAACCTACTGTTTTTTTTTTTGTTTGTTTTGTTTTTAAACACCTTTATTGAATTATCACTTGTGACATAGGCAAATTTACATTTAAATTTATATAAAAGTAATCAAACTGTATTAACATGTTCATGTTTACAAACATTATACTTCACATTTACGGCTTTATATAATATAACCAAAGTAACATTACATAAATTATTCAATTCCTTCAAACAAGAAACATTTTTATTAGACCATCAGTTATGACACAGGCAAATATGACATTTATATAAATGAAATGTAACCACAGTGACAGTCCTAGTTGCAAGCATTTTACGTCACAAACTATGACACAATCCCAATTGCAAACATTATAAATCACTTATAATCTACCCAATCATTTTCAAACATTAAATAGCTCGTTTAAGTCCTGCCTTCTTTTAAACCTCATACCTCCCATGTATGCATTATTCCCACAATTCCCATTTTTTTCCTATGTAGTTTGTTCCTACCCTTTTTCTAAAGATCTCAATTTCAATTGTTTTATCTCTGTTACTATATTCACTACTTCTAGTATAGATGGTTTAGATTTTGAGTTCCATTTTCTAGCAATTGCTTTTTTGGCAGCCACTATATTTACACACAGCAAGGCCTTACCATGTCTAGGCAACTCCAACTTTGTATCATAGCTCCAAAAAATCTTCTCCCTCATCACACCAATCTGCCCACCCAACATATCCGGCAGTGCATCCTACAGAGAATCCTTAATGTTCACTAAGTCACCTCACTCCCAGAAAATATATTCCCAGTTACCGCTTTCTCCAAATCATGCCGCCATCATTTGCTGTCTACCTGAGAAAAAATTCGCTGGAGTCTACTTGAGGTATAAAAATATCTATATGAACATTTCCAAGCAAAAATCCTAAATCTTCTAGATTTTGTTGCATATTTGTTTCTTTGTGAACTGTGTATCCTTTCTCTCTTCCCAATCCTTTCTACCCTTCTCTGATTGATTCTTACAGTTATCATGCAATATTTTATATGCTCTACTAATTATTCCTTTTTTAAATGTCAGCTTCTCTCCTAGATTCTACTAAAAACTCTACCATCTCTGGTCTTTTGTTTAGGACCCCCATATTTCTTTCCCTTTGCCTATACTCTGATATCAATCCTTGATAGGGAAGGCAATTTATGTGCAGTCCATATAAATTCTTGGCATCTTTCCATACTATCATCTCTACCTCACCAGTTATTTGTTCCAAATACCTCGATTCTTTTGCCAGTTTTCTCCAACAAATTCCAGACCCCTTTTGCCTACTGTCTATAGCCCTAATCGCAGCCATTCCTATCGACAGAATCTCCTTTCTCCATTCCTATGTTAGCTTAATTCTTAGGACACTTTCTGCTACTTTAAGGAGAATAATAATAACCATACAGAATATTATATCCATAAAGGCCTGCATACAAAATCACAATCTCTCCCTTGTTTCTTGAGCTTCCCCTGTTTAATCACCATCCCTTTCCACTTTGAATTATAGTTTTCTGCTTGCGCTATGTATAGGTGCCTTAACTGGGTAAACTCTGAAATACCTCCTTCAAATCAGGTAATCCCAATCCACACTGTTCTACTGGAAGAATCAGTTTATCCCACTTAACTCCTGCCATTTTCCCTCCCAGATAAAGTCCTTCAGGTCTTCTTAATTGCAATCCACAACTTCTACTCTGGTTGATAAAAGTATGCCTGACCGGTGTACAAGACTAAAGGGACAAAAAAACATTTCAACTGCTTGTATCTTACTATCCATATCCATATAACAAAGCTTCCATTTTCTCAGTTTTTGTATTACCTTTTGTTTAGTCTCTTCTCACATATCCTTAGCTGCCACACCAGAACCATTTTAATCCATACTGCTAAATACTTTTATCATGCCCCATAAATATGGATATTGATGAACTAATTGATATGTGGATAAATAATTTACTGCTATTGCCTTTGTTTTAGCTACAATAATTTTGTTTCCCAAAAAGATGTGAAACAGTCTCAAAATGTTCTACAACATTGTAATGTCTTTCTGGTTTTGTCAGAAATAAAATAATATCATCTGCAAACAGAGCCAACTTTTCTTGATTACCATGCCAATTATATCATTGATTTTCTGAGTTCCTTATTTTCTTTGCCAATGGTTCTAAATATAATACAAATAACAAATGGTAAAGGAGGACACCCCTGCCTGGCTCCTCTGCTCAAGCAGAAATTATCAGAGAGGATCCCACCCACTTTAATTTTCACTTCTGATTCCTCATATATCCTCCTCATCAGCCTTAAAAGTTTTCTTTTCAGGAAATGCAAATGCTTCCATTGCCCTGCTCATAATATCCCAGCTTATTGTGTCAAATGCTTTCTCTGCATCAAGATCCACCAACAACACTGGTATTTTCTTACATTCTGCTTCCCTCAGGATCATCAGCGTTCTGTTAATGTTGTCAAATGTTTGCCTTCCCTCCACAAAACCACACTGATCCATATCTATCAATTTTGGCATTAGTTATGCTATTCTTTTAGCTATTATAGACATGAACACTATAATTATGGTTTAGTATTAAAATGGGCCTGTATGAAGCTAGATCTGATGGACCTTTACCCTCTTTAGGTATTACACCTACCAGTGCTTTCTTCCAGGATGCAAGTACTTATCCTCCTCTTAAAATACTGCTAAACAAAACCTTCCAGATCATTACCATTTTTCCCCTCCTAGCTTCCAAACTTCAACAGGAATACCATCTATTCCTGTAGACTTTTCTATAGATTGGTTATACATCACACTTACCTCATCTCCTCCTATCTTAACCATTAATAATTCAGCCTCATCTATCTCTAACTTTGGCATATTTAATTCTTCCATAAACATTTCCATTTATATCTCTGCTTTGTATAGAGTTTCATAGAATTTCCAAAATATTTCCAATATCTCTACAGGATCGCATTACCTTCCTTGTTATAGGCTTCCTAAGCTTGGCAACAGCCCTTTCTACTTTCTGTTGCCCGAGTCATTGTGCTAAAAGTTTTTGTGAGCAAGGGTTATTATCAAAAAAAGTTGCTTAACAGCAATCTTTCTAAGCTCATATATATTATCGAGGTAATCCTTTAATTTTACAGTTGATTCTCTTCTTGTTCTGCGAGAGTCCCCCTATTCTGCAATACTTTAATATTTGTCAGTCCCTCTAAATAATTCTGTTACTTCTTAACCATAGCTCCCTTTCATTTATTTACACTCTATTTTTAAAATCCACCTTAATTTTATCCCACTCCCTAGCTATATTTTCAAAAGTAATTTCTATCCTCTCAAATAGCTCCTGAACAATCTCCACTACCCATTTCTTAAATTCCTCTTTTCAACAGACAGGTGGGAAAGCACCAGTGTCTCATTTTTACTTCATTACCCTGTGTTTTTAATTTTAGTTATTATTGGTGCGTGATCTGAAATAGTTATTTGGTGCGTATCAAGACCTTCAATTAAATGCACGTGTTCCTGTGAAATGTAAATTCTGTCTAGCCTAACTCAGTTTTTATAGCTTGGGAAATAATGTGTAAATTCACTCTGAACTCCTAGTACTGAATTCCACATCTTCCGTGCCAAATATTTTCATAAATTTCTTCAAAAATCTACCTTCCTTTTTATACTTTCCCTTCTGGGCCCCAGACACATCCTCACTATTGCAAATCAAGTTCTAGTCTCCACCTACAAGTAATATTCCTTGTTGAAAGCTAACTATTTCTACAAAAATTTTCTTAAGCTCTATAAGAGCAGTTTTCAGTAGAATATAAATACATGCCAAAGTAATCATCATCCCTTCCCAATAGCCCCTTACAATGACAAATCTAATATTATTGTATTTTTTCCTCTTCTATCACTATTGAAGCTTCTCTAACAATCAATATTATTACTCCTCTTTTCATCTGTCCCTGATATTCTGCAAAATATCTGTCCTGAAATCCTTTTTTTGTCAAATTCACATGCTCGATTCTTCCCAAATGCATTTCCTGCACCATTGTTATTTGCACTCCGCACTTCTTAACATAATGCAGTAATCTTTCTTTTTTGTCTATACCCGTAAGGCCACTTACGTTCCAAAATAATATTAATAGTGTACCCAATATGATAAAAAGCTATCACTCCCACCTATTTTGAATGGTTATTTCCAACTTTTGTTTTACATGTACACACTAATGTTTGGCAAGCTGATCTTTTATAATAGAGTTCTTTTTTCTGATCTCCATTTGAACCGGTGTCATATTTCTCATATGAACCTATTCTATATTTTTCAAGACTTTTTGTTTTAATGAAAACCCTCAAACAAAAAACTAAATACATTTTCAGAATGCCCCCCAACCCCTATTAATTTAGAAGAACTCCAACACTGCTGATGATAGACAACCCTCAAAATATAAACCAAAAAAATCCCATCCATAGAGCTAATACCTTCAATACCTTCTTTACAGATGTTATCCAAACACTAGCTAGTCAACTATCATCGAATGCCTTCACATTACCTTCACACTCCTCAACCCCACCCCACCCCTTTCATATCAAACCTGTCTCTACCACATTTATTCAAACCCTTTTGAAGAAACTGAAACCATGCTCTCCTTCTGCAGACCTACTGCCTTCTGAATATCTACAGCTATCATCCAATGCCATGGCCTATCCTATTTCCATACTGGTCAACAGGACTATTACTTGAAGGTTACATCCCCACCTTATAGAAAATCTCCCATATTATCTCCCTACATAAAGGTGGACAGTCCACAGAAATATCAAACTATCGCCCCATTGCCCTACTTTCTCCTCTATCTAAAATCATGGAGAAATGTATCCATAAACAAATACTCCACCATTTAATCGAAAACAATCTACTTTCCAACTGTCAACATGGTTTCAGACCCTCACACAGCACTACCATTGCCCTCCTGTCCTTTACGGACTACATTAACAAACAGCAAAACCTGAATAATATTTCTTCTGCTCTATTTATTGACCTGTCTAAAGCATTTGACATGGTAAACCACCAGATTCTCATAAACATCCTAAAATCTCTGTCATTAGACCCACTTTCCATAAAATGGTTCCAATCCTACCTTGACAAATAACAAGCAGTACTTTGGCATAATACTTTATACTCCCATTTACCCGTTACCTTAGGTGTCCCTCAGGGTTCCATACTTGGACCCCTTCTCTTCTCTATATTTATTAATGACCTTCATCTAGCTATCCCACAAGCCACGTGCATACAATATGCTGACGACTCCACACTATTATGTTCAGTTACATCCTCCCATGACCTTCACGGTCTCACCCAAAAAGTATTCAACATAGTTGAACAATGGTTCACTCAGCATTGCTTTTTTTTGAACCCAAAGAAACCAAACTCCTCCTCTTCACTCCTAGTCTTAAGTCCTCTCCTCTTCAATTCTCAGTGACATCTATCAATGGTACTATAATAGCTCCTGACTCTACCACCAAACTACTAGGTGTCACCATTGACAATAATATGAACTTTGACATCCACATCAATAATACTATAAAAACTGTCAATAAAAAAACTGGCAGTCTCTATAAGATTAAACCCTTCCTTTCCCCTACTACGAAAACTATCGCCCACACCCATTTGATCTCTACACTCCTTTATGCCTCACCCATTTTTACTAATCTCTCCAAGAATAACCTCAGCAAATTGGAAATGTCCTATAATAACTTTGCACGATTTGCTACAGGCAACCCATTCCGAACCCATCATTTTATAAATTTAAAACAGCTAAGATGGTTAGAACTACAACACCAGATTAAATTTCACCAACTAACCATTAGCCCACAACATCCTATACAAACCTTCTAATACTCCAAGTTTATCTACCCTCATCACCCCCTATAAAAATCTGAAGTCCTTACGATCATCTCACAAACTTCTTGTCCACACTTCAAAACCTAATAACAGAGCTGGGGATTCTCTCTTCTCTAATGCTGTTGTTGTTGTTGTGTCTTTCGGCTTTTCCCCGGTTAGGGGTTGCCACAGCTGAACTCCGGTCCGCTAATGACTGGCAGTAGATTTTTACGTGCCGAGTTGCCGGCCCGGACGCACAACCTTCAACAAAGGTACGCCCATTCACGCACGTCTCCACACAGAAGACGCTCTAGCTGAGAATCGAACAGGACAACGTCTTACTGTGAGGCGACAACGCTACCGCAGCACCACCACAACAGTATATTCTCTCTCCTCTAAATCCTGGAATCTTCTCCCCAATGACCTCTCCTCACTCACCTCTCTCTCTCTCTCTTTAAAAATAGAATTAAAACTTCTCCTCAAAACATACTGGCTATGCCCCTGCTCCAAACCAGACTAGTCATCTACCTCTACAAACTTTACTTACCTATCCAGTGCTTACTATTCTCTACTACATTTCCCGTCTTATTATATTTTTCTGATCTACCTTTTTTCATTACTTCTATCCTCTTTATATACCTTTTCTTAAGCAAATCCTTTGCTACAATATTACACATCTAACTTCATTTTTTTTACTTCTGACTTAACCTGTATTATGCATCCATACTTAAAAATAGCACTATTTTATGGTGCAAGACCTCAGTGTTAGATCCTGCTTAACTTTTATGCTGTAATTCAATGTTACAATTGCTGTTCACATGTTACAATTGCTGATTTTTTTTTCTTTTTACTATGATTATTTCCTTTTATCTACCTCTGACTCAACCTGCATAGTTGTCTCCGTTCTTTCAATTTGCACTGTTTATGACTTTTTACCTCAGTGCTACATCCTGTTACAACCTCTATGCTGTAATACACGTTACCATTGTTGATGTTTCTTTACACACTAAGAAAATTGCTATTTTTACTAGAATATTTGATTTTAAAAAGGGACATATATCCAGTCAGACTAGCCCGGTCAACAAATATAAAATAAAATAAAATAAAATAATAAAATGTCAGAATAATGACCTGATGATTAGAATGGGTCAGGCTCTAGTGATCTTCTGCACTTAAACCAAGGTCACTAGTACAAAAGATGATGATGGCACAGCAGAAGTTGTTGGACTGAGCACTGATGTGTACAGCTGTGGGAGAATCATCAGATCCAGTAAATCCAGACCCACTGCTGAACTCTGTTGGTAACTAATAGCAGTTACAGAGCTGGATTACAGTGCGACTTTACAGTGTGCTTCTCAGTATTTTGTTGTACTGGCCAATAGCTGGCTATTTTCTTCAGCACAGAGGATGTGACTGTTGTGGGGCAACATTCTCTGTTACTGATTTGGCCATGTTGTCACCTGCATCTCCATCATGAAGTAGAATCACTGGAAATTTTCTAAAGCACTTCTAACATATATTGTCTGCCTCTCTCCCTGCACAAAACGGATGTTGTTTCCATCACTGATACAAGACTTTTTTTTTGCTACCTTCCTTCTGAGTGCTTGAACTCACACTCTAAATAAACACTCTGTCATTTCATATATTACACAATCAAGATTTTACTTAATACAATAAGGAAAAGAAACAATGACCATATTGTCCCGGCCCAAACGTATTCTGTTTACCTTGGCATTAAAAGTACTTACTTCTACAGTCACTCAGCTGTACAAAACTACTAGTACTTAATCTCACAGTTATCCTTAATACACCGTTGTCTTACCCTATTTCTCTCCTATGCAAATATTGCTCAGTCCTTCCTACAACTAAGCAACTTCTGCTGTACATGTATGCAGTCTCTTTTTGTAATTGTTATATACATTAATCTGTACAGCTTATATTCTTTTACTTACCATACTCTAATATAACTGTTATGTACCTTAACTTTTCATTCTGGACCTCTTCAACACAGTTTGACAATCCAGTCAATAAAACACATTATTTAACTATATGCAAACTGTATTATTGTATTTACTATAATTACTCTGTGGCCAGAAAGTGGCTTTTTTTGTTGAGTCCACTCACTTGCTCAAATACATGAATTAACACACACAACTATTCCAAACATAGTTGACAAAAACTGCTAACAAAATGGATTCTCAAATCCTGCTTTACAAACACTAAAGACTGCACAAGTATATGTCAAACTCTTTTTTGCCATCTGTTTGTGTAGAACGTTCTAAGTCCTTGACAAAATCCTCTTTGAACTTCACCACCCAAACAAAACCATCACACAGATTATTAAACAATTCAAATCTCACCAATGTAAGCTACATAAAGCCTTCAGGTTGGCAATAATGAATGGAAAGTTACAAAGAAACAATTGGGTTAATTAAGTATCTAAAGCTACAAATGCCTTCTTTCATTATCTAGACGTGAAAGACAAAATAGAGCAGTAACTAGTTACTTTGACCTGACCTCCTAGTAGCTGCTAAGGTGTTATTTATTATAACCTGAGAGTCCATAATTGGTGACGCCAAGAGCAAACTCTTAGCTACAATTCCCAGCTGGACTAAGAAGCAATAAGCACATAAGATACTGCAAGGATCAAACTTCTTAGAAAAAGACTCTCCGTTAGCCATTCTTTAAGAACTACATTACATTTCCATCCTTAGCAGTCCAAAGAATCTCTACAGTGCACACAACTGGCAAGTTAGACAGTATTTGAGTCTTTGATTAAAAGTTTTTTTTTCCTTAAACTGAGATGTAGCTTAACAGTTTGTGCTCACTTCTTTCATACATATAGCAACCCCCTTTTTTAAAGTTTCTACCTCGTGACTTGCCTTACTAATTTTTTACCAGCACCATATCAGGTTTAGTGTTAAGCTCCTTCTATACCTCCAATTAGTCCCTCCATGGTAGTTCACATTCAGGAAAGGTCAGCAAATTGGAGTTTATTTTGGAAAGTGGCTGGGACCATGAAACTCATAACTTTGAAGCAGGTCTTTTGACACACACCCCAAGCAACAGAAGACATTACATGAGGGGTTGTTGCCTCCACCTGAAAAAATTTAACTGAGCCTGAATTTTTTTTTTACACTTTCAGTTTTGCACACAGAAAGATTAAAATTCTACATCTGACATGCTAACCTAGATCCAACTTTCATACATTAACAAGGACTCTTACAATTTTTAGGCCCCAAATCATGATGCATGCTGCTCATCTGGTTCTTTTTTGATGTGTCATGTTTAATGTCAAAATATTCGTCTATGCTGCCTACATCACTGATTTCAAAGAAAGAAAGACCCAGAATCTATTATGTTACTTCAAACAAAATAGTAGATAATTACAGCTCCATGAAAACAGATTGCTCTGTTTGAAACTCAGTGGTTCTTACAGATGATGCTTTTGTCCAGTTTAGGAATAAGCACAGTCATCCACCCCCACACCCCACATCTACAAGTCTGAAAGAATGGTTACAATGCTGTAGTAATCTAGCACAGCAAACAGAATGACTGAACCAAAATGTAAAGGCACATAACCAAGCACATGCACTACTGGTGCAGGTGTAGTGGTCTCTGTGAAGGGCTAACCCATTAGACCACCAGTAGTTTGCCACAACTATGAGTGGGGTAGCTAGCCATGGTGGTGGAAGGGTTACAGCAATGATCTGAAGACACTATGCAAACAATGCTGTTCAAGCTGGAACACATTTTTTGTTGAAGAGATTAGCTATGTGAGTTTGGGGAGGGGGCATGGAAGGGACAGGAGAAGAAGGGGGTTGAGAAATATCTTCCTGGTGATGGGAGCTGTGCAACTTGAGATGAAGAATGATTAAAGTTGGGGAGTGTACAGGAGGTGTTTGTGATCTGATTTACACCAGGTGCTGGTGAAAGTAGCATTTGTGAAGCCTCTTCTGGTTGTCGGAAGTTGATCACAGGTTAACTCCAATACCACCCAGCCATCTGTTAAACAAGTCAATATTTTGCTGTATCTGTGATTTTTTCCTTAATGCAGCCTACTGGTAACCAGTTTTAAAACAAGTACAATACATCTTTAAATATAGGCCACCCTCAATCAGAAATTGCCACCGTTTAATGGCCAAAGCTATGACAATTTTTTTTTCTTTTTTGTTTTGTTTTTAACTACAAGCTTCCCTTAATTAGATGCCACACTGTCTACAATGTATGCATGAATGAGCTTCACAGTTTCCAGAAGTTCAAATGAATTACAGGTCTAAACACAATGGCACACCTATTACTATAAGCATTGTCATTAATTATACATCTTTACTGCAGATGAAAAGTATAGGGAATCCTAAGTGAAAGACCTACTTGAGATTTTAGTTGAATCTAGAACAGAAAGTGATGTCAAAAAAAGAATAATTAGTTGGGCATACAAAATATTACACATTAACTATAAGGATTGATCAGAGAAGGTTAGAAAAGATTGGGAAGAAGGACTGGATAAGCAGTTTGCAAGGAAACAATGGGAGGACATGTGTATTGCTTCCACATATTCAACAAAGTCTAGAATATTTAGGATTTTTACTTGGAAGTGTTTACATAGGTATTTTTATACTCCAGGCAGACTTCAAAGAATTTTTCCTCAGGTAGATGGCAAATGCTGGAGGTGTGATGAAGAAGAAAAAGACAACTAGAAACAGACTTCCTACAGAATACTGTCAGAAATATTGGGTGTGCAAACGTGCGTACCTAAGGAAATTATTTTTCAAGCTGGAATACAGGAAATGAATTACCTACACATAGTAAGGCCTTATTAAGTTTACGTTTTTGGTAGCCACCAGAATTAATTACTACAAAATGGAAATCAAAGTATAAACTAACTGTATTTGAAGTAGTGAATATTGCAAGAGAGAAAAAATACTGGAAATAGGATCTTTAGAAAAGGGTAGGGGAAAACTACATAGGAAAAATGAAAATTCTGGTAACAATACATTTAAAATAATGTTTTGTATGAGAACAGAGGTTTTAGGGAAGGAAGGAATTGATCAATTTATATAATGTTGGCTTGATGACAATTGTATAAATGTGAACATGTTAACAATTTGTTTACTTTTACATAAATGTAAGATTGCTTATGTCTAAAGTCATAATTCAATAAAGATATTGAAAAAAATAAAGTAATTTGAGGTGTGATTTATACTGAAGGATTTACAGTGAGTCACACAAACTGCACTATGAAAAACTGGCACCCAGACAAATTATGGTAGCACACATCAATAACTATCAAACACTAGTTACTGCTATATTTCTTGGAAATGCATAGCCAATTTTAGGCACCAGTGAACCCAGCAGATGCTGGGGGCCCCCAACCACAGCAAGTCATATTACTTTGATATCTTGTTTCAAGTTTGTCAAACAAACCTAGTCCAACAATCTTGAAAATGTAATAAACCAGGTGTGTAATAACTCTTAGGATAAAGAATCCTAAAGATTGATACCACTTTTTCTCCTTTAAAATACAAAGATGTATCTGGTTGTAATAACAGTGTTTTGTCAAGCAGCAGGCTTCCTAATTTCATTAAAGGTTTTACCACTTATACACTGACTTAGTTAAATCCTGCTGGTGGACATTCTCTCCACTAAAACTAACATAGCTGATTTTAGGCACTTGCAATACCCATGGCTGTGGTAGGGTCCTACAAAATTTCCTGCTGGTTGGGGTAAAATAAGGAGAAATGATATTAAGAAGAGCAGATGCTCCCACTCTTCAGGGATGTTTTTTTCTTTTAGGGAGTTTTATAAATACTGTCAAGACACAAGAAACGGTAACTTTTAAATTCTTTGCTGAAAAATTCTGGACAAAGCCAAAAATAACAGAATAAAGTCTCAAAATCAGGAACACTTTTAAAATATGACTCTAATTCACTTAAAAAGTTAACACGTTTTGCATCATTATGCATTTTGGACAATAAGAGGTATAACGCTCTAATGTGTAGCACTGACCGTCTGTTATCCTGAATGATTTTATTAGTAAATCAAATTTTTTTACGAGGAACAGGGCACAAAAATGAGACAAAATCATGGATATTTTGTGAAATTACAGACAATAACTGGTATGCACTACTCTTGATAACTTAGCAACAGTCCCTGATCTGGTGTGGCAGTCCTAATGTCACACAGTGTATTGCTATTTGCTGAAATTAGTGCAAAACTAGTACTGCTATGGCTTATGCTCATGTTTATGTATGCGTGCGGGAGTGTGTGTGTGTGTGTGTGTGTGTGTGTGTGTGTGTGTGTGTGTGTGTGTGTGTGTGTGTGTCTGCATGTGAATATGTGAGGGTTGGGGTGCTGCAGTCTAAAAGTAACAAGCTGGCTCCAATTCCTTTCACTTTCTATCATAACCATTATTACGCTTGTATGTGGGGGGGATGATTGCAGTGCATTTAAGAGTAACAAGCTGTTCTTAACTGTATTCACTGACCATCACAAACATACACCTTACACATGATAGGTGGTTATCTTTGGTGGTTTGGCATGAAGTTGATGTGTGTACGAACACAACTGTTCATAGTCACGTTCATAGATTAGTACTAGACTACCTGCCCTTGTTGGCCATTTCAAGCCTAGCCAATTACCCGATGTGAGAATCAAACCCTGCACCTTGTGTCTGTAAGGTAAAAACCTTCCCGATTATGCCAACCTCCCAACCCCTAAATGCTTACTTGCCCTTCCATGTATTCAAACCCTGCACCTACTGCACATCAGGCCATAAATCTACCCATTTAGCTACATGGATACTTTAGCATGATGAGCAGCATTACCTTTTCATAGTGCCTTACTCTGTTTAAGCTACTGGCTGTGGCTTTTTCTGTTTGGAGTCTGCATGCCCTCCATGTCTCAAGTGTGCGTCTCTCCATGTGCTCTAGTTTCCTCCAGCACCTCAAAGACATGCAGATGAACAGGCATTCCACCAGTTTCCCTGCATGAAGGTGAATATGCAATGTGATGGTATTCGTCCAGTTTTCCTGAGGGTGAACATGCAGAAAGTATACCACACACAATAATGATGGGCAGATATACAACTCTTCTGTAGAGCTGTAAAAATGAAGTTAACAAGTAATTATCTTTCAAAAACTAAGGCATAAAATACATCACAGCACATTCAGACCTTTAGAGCTTAAAGAAATGTGATGCCCCTCACGCCCCAGTCTGTATAAATGGATTTAAACATGGACTTAACAGTGGCCTCTGACCTCAGCCTCATCCATTATTAAAACCAGGTTGTGCTCACAGGTGTGTACAGAAAGTTCCTCTAGCTTGTATGGGAAGCTGGGAATGGTTTGGTCATTACGTCTTTAATTTTCAAACTTCAAACCTCAGAGGTATGCTCAGGGGAAGATTACAGCTTGAGATGTAGCTGGAGACAGTGTAGTTCTGGTTTATTTTCCTTTTCTCAATGACCTCAGAGGTGCACAAAGAAGGTTCATAGCATAGCCGGCCTTAGGCATAGGCCAACTAGGCGGCCGCCTAGGGCACTGTTCTACCAGGGACACTTTTCCAGTATTTATTTGGTGTAGTAGACCAGGAAGGGGGCATCAGGTGGTGTGGGAGGGTGCCGTGGAGCCCTTTTGCCTAGGGCACCAGTTTACCTAAGGCCGCTCCTGGTTCATAGGTAGGTACTAGGCTATCTGCCCGAAGGCATTTATAAGCCTAGCCAGAATGTGTTGGCTTTCGCCACCCCCTTAGATTAGTTCCCTGTGCCTCTGTCCAGCAGAGCCACTGAAGTGATCCCCGAGGTAAACTTTCTGTTTCCCATCCACTCATCAAGATTTCTTTTGAAGAGTGTTAGCGAGGAGCTCTGCCTGATGTAGATTGGGATCTTGTTCCAAAGCATGGGAAGTCTCTGGGACAGGAATCTATCCCTCCAACACGTCCCATTTATTGTTGTGGTTAGGCTTAGATCCCTAGAGCGTGTGGCTCGCAGGGATAAGGTTTTCTTTAGGTGGAGCATGTCCATCAATTCTGGGTTGGACATGGCCTTGTATGTCAGGCAGAGATCACCTCTGAGTAGGCGGTATGCAACCAAGTACAGCTGTAATTTCTTCATTCGAGCTGCATAGGGCATCTGTTCGAGGCCAGTGATCCTCTTGGTGAGGTACTTCTGTGGTCTTTCCAGCTGTTACAGGTATCTTGTAAGGTACATCCCAAATGGGGCGTTGTACTCTATGATGGGTCTGATCGAGTAGAGGGTTACCTCTTTTGATCTGGATGCGAACCCTTTTGTGATTAGGTGGGCCACGTAGAAGGATTTTCTAACCACTTTGGCAATGTGATTATCAAAGCTGAGATTACTGTCTACTTGGGTCCCCAGATCCCTTATTACATCTTCCGTATTTAGGGGACTACCACCTATGTGGTAGTTTGTGGGTACTTTGTTTTTTCCAAAGGGGATGACTATGCACTTTTTGGCATTTAGCTTGAGGCCATGATTTTGAGACCAGGTATCCATCTCAGTGAGACCCTTTTGCAGGATGTCTTGTGTCAGCCGGAGAGTCAATTATAGCCCCTAGTTTGCAGTTGTCTGCGAACTTGGTCAGCCACAGTTCTCCTGTGCTTGCCTGTACCTCTGAGAAGTTACTATAGCTTGCGTGGGTGAGGTGTCCTATCTAGGAGCAACAAGTTGAAATACATTACTGTGATTATTTTTTCCCCTCACAATTACATATCAGGTATGTGTACAAGTGGCTGCCTTTGGGGAGGTATGAAGAGTGTGGAGACATACTCTGTAGATGCATGACAACAGTTATTAAAATATAGGACTGTGTCCACCTGAACCTCTGCTTTCATATCACTCTAATGGGAATACACAGACAGCAACTGTCTTCTTTTTTAGGAAGGAGAGGTAGAGAGGCAGGCAGTATTCTCAGGAAGAATTTATTTACCCTATCAAACATTTGTCTTGTTAGTATATTATAAGCTACTACTATCAGCTATGAAGATTAAGCCTGGCAACTTATGTCTTATTTGAAAGAAAAAATTAAGACTGAAATGTTTTTCTTACTCATGATTTTTATTCAAGCCACCACTGGATCAAAACTAGGAAAATGCTGTAAACTGCACCTCAAAGCATCTATAATTCTATGACTACTTAGGGGTGTGGCAAATGTCAGACTCTCAGCCTAAGTGAACAATTTCCTACACAGTTATTACTGTGCTATTTAGGCCAGGTAAGGTGTGTTGAAAGGATGTAAGGCAAACTAAAGTTGAACAGCAACAATAAATTTCTTTCTTTAATCATAAATTTTGTTCAAGCCATCATTGGATGAAAAGATTGTTAAACACTTCAAAATGTATTTTAGAACAAACAGAAAGCCATGACGTCTTAGGGAAAAAAATAATCAAGATATGAGAAAATGGAAGTAAAAAATAATGTGCAAGGTATGGGGAGCCAGGGATTCGTGTAAACAGGTGAAGTATTGAAGGATGTTTGCAGGGGGGTGAAATAGTATACAGTGGAAGATGTAATGCAGCCCTTTGCCTAGGTCTCCATTTCATCTAAGGCATCGCTGTAACTAAATGCCAATCACTGTCAATGTCCCTCTGTGAAATGGGCCAGTATAATGTGGTACACATGCCTGTCAAACTAAGAGCATCGTAGCTACAAGTTCTGTCTGTGTGCACTACTCCTAAATCTCTGCAGCATGAACCAATAGGTTGTTAATGAGATATGGCACTGACAGGATAATATTTAAACTGGAAGAGTCAGGGAGTGACTCTTCCTGGGGCCTCCAAAATGCTAACAACAATCCTGTGGAAACACCATGTAGTAGTCTACTCACACTGAAAATGAGTTGGCGACACTTACTCCTCTGGCCAGCACAGCAAAATGATCCAAAATAAATAATAGCCTATGCTTCAGCAAGAAGGTACTAAAGTCGGCATAAGAAACTGGTCTGTGACACAGTAAACTTACCATTAGTGTTAAAAGGTCCATGAAGCACTTCGGTTATAGACTGGATTTCAGGAACTACATCCCTCACCTCTTCACCAGAGCATAAGGGATTGATCTTTGCTAGCTTGTGCCCATGCTCACGATATGCTGTTACCAACCGAATAAGACCATGATCCACTAGAATAAGAAAAAAATAACTTTCAAAATTTACTGCATTTGACAAATATATTACAAAATGTCTCAGATTCAATAAACTATCATTAAGCAGGCAGTAGCAACATCCAAAAGCCTATCTGCAAGCACACCTACCAAAGAATAAAAAAATATGTGCATATACACACACACACACACACACACACACACACACACACACACACACACACACACACACACACACAGAGGACTGAAATTTACATAAGGTGACATGCAAGCAGGCTCAACTCCCTTTTTCCCCATTTTGTACATGGAGTGTCACATCAACAGTGACCATCACCTAAAACCAATGTTCACACCACCTGCTGGCTAGCTGGTTGTAACTGTGTATTAGGATTGCAGTTATACAACATTCCTCATAATTACTTAAAGCGTGCCTGAAACAAAAGCAAACTCTGCATCTAGAAGATCTGGCTGTAGGATCCGCACAGCTAATACACAAGGACCACTTGACATGTCATATCATCTAGGATACTGAACTCTGTTTTTAACATTTCAAAAACAGGCTCTTCTTACCATCCTGATATTCCAACATATCACGGAGTTTGCCCCTACAAACATATGCCTTAAATGGTAAAACAGAGTGTCGCTCGTCTTGGTTTACAATTGAAGACAAACAGGCAGGGTAGTTTGTTTATATGCTTTATTACACAGAAACACATTAGGATGGATAGCAGCAGTACAAAATATAAACAAACTGATTAACTGACAGACTACACAGGCATACAAGCTTACGTCCCAATGGCTTACTACAAAATGGCAGTCAGGCTCACATATGCTCAGTATTTATACACTTGTGGAAGTCCATGGAAAGCTTCTTAAAGGTATACATACATACTGATCTACATCCTCCCTCTTTAATGATTTGTCCACAATAAAATGACATTTGAAAAGACATGCTATTGTACAGACACTAAGAAACAAACACAACACATATGTCCAAGTTGCTGTTTATCTGGAACATGGGCTGGAAATGCGACCTGATCTAGTGATATAGCAATCAGAACTGGGTGTAGCAACAGGGACGGTCATTGGTGAACAAACAGATTCTGGAGTTTCAGGATTCTTCTTGGGGACAAGGACATTTACTGGAACATCCTCTGGAGCTAGAAAGCTGGATAACTCACTCTGAGATTTAGAGTCTTTCTCGCAACTATGAAACTGCAATACAGGCTCAGACACCGGGACCAAATGTTTCCGATTCCACCTAAATTCTACTCCTTGTGATTCCACAATGTACAATCTTGGCTCTGGACATACACTTTTCACGACACCAATCCAATCACCAATCTGATCAAAACCTTTGGACGTCTGCATCCTCACCATCTCCCCTTCTCATAATGGATTAAGCAGCTTGTTGGTCCTATCATAATAGGACTTCTGGGATAAGCATTTCTTCAACAGATGGGCTTTTACCGATCTGTTGTTCTTGACACATGGAACCAATAAATTACTGCTGAATGGTAGTGTGTTTCTGGTTTGTCTCTACAGAAGTCTCTGTGCAGGTGAACCAAGATGTTTATTACAAGGAATATTTCTGAGATTAAAGAAAACATCACTATTGTCTTGTTTCAACTTCTCTAGTAATTGTTTCACACTTTGAAATGCACGTTCTGCCAAACCATTTGACTGTGGGTACTCAGGGCTACTCCTAATACAAGTAAAGTCCCACTCTTAAGCAAATCTTTTGAACTGATGGCTTGTAAACTGTGTACCACTGTCAGAAATAACTCTGTGTGGACTAACACGGACTGCAAAATGTCATTTCATCCTAGTAATGACAGTACTGGACACTACATTAAGAAGCACGTCAATCTCAAACCAATTTGAATAAGAGTCGACTAACACCAAGTAATGTTGAAAATTCTATTTGAAAATGTCTGTAGTTACTGTCAACCAAGATAGTTCAGGAATCTAGTTTAGCTGAAGTGGTTCTTTCCCTTGATGTGGTTTAGTACGATTACATACAGAACAAGATGAAAGAACTCTCTCAATATCCTTTGACATAGAAAGTCAAAATAATAGACCTCTCGCACTTCTTTTGGTAGAATCAGTTCCTGGGTGGCCATGATGCAAAATAGTAATATACTCTTATTGCAAGGACTTTGGAACAATGACTTTTGGACCTTTCATGATGATACCATTGTCAAGCAAAATTTCATCTCTGTAAGGAAAATAAGGTTGCAGGTTATGAGGTAAACAAGAATGCTTTGACGGCCATCCTTGACTGATAAAGTGGTTGAGCTTCTGAAGAACTGGATCTGTGCCTATATGACTTCTAAGCTCATCAAGACGTGTGGAAGAAAGATTTCTCACTCCCATGACTTCAAAATCAAGTTGCTCATTTTCATGCTGTTCAGTGGTATTTCTGGGCAAGCTGGATTAAGTATCAGCAAGATAAAGAAGTCTGCCTTTTGTGTAGACAAGATTGAAATTATACTGCTGCAGTTTCAACATGATGCACTGCAATCTGTCAGCAGCTGTATTCATAGGGTTTTTCAGAATAGTGACTACAGGTTGGTGATCTGTTTTAGTCTGGATTGGTCTACCATAGATACAGTCATGGAACTTTGAACATGCAAACACAATTGCCAAGAGCTCTTTCTCTATCTGTGCATACTGTATTTTAATTTGAGTTAGTGTTCTGGATGCACAGGCTACTGGTCTACCCTCTTGAAGAATAACTTCACCAGGACCAAATTTCAAAGCATCACAAGAAAGAGTAACTGGCTTGTGAACATCACAGTATCAGAGTTGGTATACTGGGAATTCTCTGTTTCAGGACATCAAATGCTCTCTGGTGTTGCTCTGACCATGACCAAGATGCACCTTTGATGTCAGCTCTCTGAGTGGTGCTGAAAGTTGGCTCAAATCTGAAATGAACTTACCTAGGTAGTTAACCATGCCAAGAAAACACTGTAAGGCTTGAACATTATCTGGAGCTAGCATCTCAAGAATAGCAGTTTGCTTGGAAGGATCTGGTTGTAAGCCTGAACTGGTAAATAAATGACCAACATAAGTAACTTCTCGTAGCCTGAACTTGCACTTCTGGGAATTCAGCTTAAGATTCACTTCACGTGCTGTTTCCACAACTTTCTTGAGGTTTCTGTCATGCTCGACTTTACCATTAACTCCTACTAGAATATCATCTACTATAATAGCATACGGATACCCAGAAAAAAATGTGTTTCGTGGCACATGGAAAGGCTTCACTGGCAGAATTTATCCTAAATGGCATTCTCAAAAATCAGTACCTGCCAAAAGTAGTAATGAAAATGGTTAGCAATAAAGATTTTCAGTCAAGCAAAAATTGCCAAAATGAACTATTTGCATCCAAAACAGAAAAAAATAGTGGCATTTGGCAAAGGAGCAGCGACTTCTTTGACTGTACGCATTGAACAAGGAGATCTTTTCAGTGCTTTGTTTAAATCTCGTGGATCAATACATATTCTGATATCATCGGAGTTCTTTTGAGCTACTACCATGAAAGATACCTATCTCAGTAGGGGTTGATGAACCAACTGGGCAAATCACACCTTGCTGCACCATTTTATCTAGCTCAGCTTTGACTCTGTTCTGCATAGCTACTGGAACTTTCCTGGCTGGTCTGGCAACTGGGCGGACTTCAGGGTCTAACTTCATGGAGAACACAACTTGAAGTTTGCCTAGTTTGTCTTCGAAAAGATCAGCACAGGTAGAAAAAACAGACTGAGCAAAATTAGAATAGTGGTCTTTCAAGCTTACATGGTGCACTTCATTACTAAATAAAAGTAATCTCATTTTTAAACGGTCTGAGGCTTAATAAGGACTGTATGCACCTTTTGACTACGTAAAATTGCAAGTCATTGCTGTTCCTAGCAGAGTAACATAAAAGCACTACTCAACCTTCAGTTTGAATTTCTACACCACCATAAGCAGCAAGTTTTGTACACTTTGCCAAATCAAGCTTCTTACCAGCACATATTCTAGAAAATATTTCTGCTGACATAACATTGCACTTCCTGTGTCAACTTTGAGCTCTATGGGTCTTCCATTTATCCGAACAGTACAAAATACTTCATTCTTTGCCCAAAAATCTACTGCAGTAACTGTTTCATTAAGCAGAGAGACACCATCAACATAAAAAGTACGGTCACAGCTTTCTAACTGCTCAACTTGTCTCCTTGAATGTTCTCTTTTAATAAAAGAATGCGTCTCTTTTGATTTATAAAATCTTTGGAAATTATTCCACTTTTTACATCTGTGGCATTGCTGACCAAAAGCAAAGCACTTTTCTCTTTTCGGTTCATGATTTGCACCACAATTACAACAGTTGGCAATGAGGCTAGGTAAGGGAACATGCTTACAGTCTGCTGACTCACCCTTGTGCTTCACTGAGACTGTGTGCACTCTGGAATTTACTAGAAAGCTATGGGGTTTACCAGTGCCTCACACTTGCTGCCATGTGCTTGGACCCGCTTCTTTTAACCACATGCTGCATACTAACAACACGAGCAATGGAAAATACTGGAAGCATGCATTTCTCATTTGTAAGCATATTTGTGTGCTTTTATGTGAGCTCACATATCTGACAAATCTCAGTGGCCTTATTCAAAGTTAAAATCAATGTCATGACGCAAAATCTCTCATAACATCATTTTTAATCCCACACACAAGTCTGTCCTTTATCAACTCATTCCTTAAATCACCAAATCTGCAAGTTTTAACTTAATTTCTCAACTCAGTTATATATGCTGCAAAAGTTTTACCAGGCATTTGACCCTTGTGTAAAGCAAGTGCCTTTCCATTGTAATATTAATTTGGGGGTTATACATTTCTCTAAATTTATGTTTTAAGCACCCAGAGTATTCCCTTGACTCAGCCGGTACCACTACATTATGGTTTTCCCTCTCTACTGCAAATACAGCAGGTGCATACACAAATTAATGCTCTCTTTCTACGGCTTCTGAACCAGCTAAATTAAGCAGAATAATTGCCTTTATATGGTCATCTTTATCAGAAAATACAGCTAGCTTGTATGAAAATATTGTACTCTTGCTCAAACACTCCCCAGTTCTCTGCAATATTACTATCAAAGACAAGCGGACCTGTTTTTCAACATCCTTCAGCCATGCCAACAAAGTATGCCCAAACACAGTGAAAATATGGCCCTTGTAATTATATACAAACATGCACACACAGCCAGTACTACTTGTAATAACATTCAAATGCACAATAAACTCTTCTAAATACTGTACTTTATGAAATATGCTTTGAAATGGCTGTATTCCATGAAATTACTGCACAAACTTGTGAAAACTCTGTATACTTCAGATATTTCGACTACTGTTACTTAATGCAAAAAGGTAGCACATAGCAAAAAAATCCAGTTTTCTTTATTTTATACATTTTATGCAATTCAAACTTTGTTTCAAATATTTTTCATAAGTATTTTGAATATTTTTATCAATATGTCACAGTTTTGGACATTTCATTTAACTAGAAATTCTTTTTGAGCGTTCTGAGTGCTTTGTTTTATATTCTTCAAGTAAGAAATCATTTAAGTAAGTTTTGGTACCTGGAATTCGTTTCTGATAAGTTTTGCGAGTTATAATTGCAGTACGGATAATCCATTCCTCTATATTCCTCCACCATTAACTGAGTGTCTCTCAGTCTTGAATTTGGATCCCATTCTGACACCATGTCGCTCGTCCAAATTGAAGACAAACAGGCAGGGTATTTCATTTATATGCTTTATTACACAAACACATCAGGATGGATAACAGCAGTATAAAATATAAACTGATTAATGACAGACTACACAGACACGCATGCTTACTACAAAATGGCAGTCAGGCTCATACATGCTCAGTATTTATACACTTGTGCAAGCCCATGGAAAGCTTCTTAAAAAGTATACATAAATACTGATCTACACAAAGTTTCCAAATTTACTGCATTGCTTTGACAATCATTCTAGTTTTCTTAGTTGCAAGGCTCAGATAAGAATCCAGATGTCACTGTTAACGGCTGCATAAAAGCCTTGTAACAGTCACAAAAATATGGAAAAGTTGGGATGTCTGGTATGATACCAAAACAAGCACATAACCAAATAAACTGCTCAAAGCTAGATAGAATTAAATTTTTTGAAAGTAAGCTGGCAACTGTTTGAAACTGTTGTAATTTAAGAGATAATGCAAGCTTGTAGCTGATCAAAATCATGAATAGCCCAGAATAAATCTAAAGTAGTAGTAAGGGTACAGGAAAAAGTGGTTGTGTGATGGGACAGTTACTTAACCATGAAGGAAATTCAAGACGCTGCACTGGCTCAGATCGATTTTTTTCTATCAGACACGTTCTGAAATATTTAAAATAAGTAGGGCAAACAATAATAATAAAACCCCTCTAGGAGATGTGGAGACCCTTACTAATCATGCAGAGGCAATCTCCTACTTGCAATCAAATTAGGAACCTAGGCAAAAACGGTATAGCCTGTACCTCTGAACAACTATACAAAAAGACTATTGAGTTAGATGATAGATCCAGGAGGGAAAATATATGGATCACTGCAGTCCCAAAGAAGGCAGAAGGAAGACCACTGCAAAGACTTTATGAAGAACTATCTTGGGGAACTGATTGAGTGAGCACAGTGTGTTAATACTCCACATCCTATTCGTAGAAAGCAGCACAGACCATTGTTAGTTAAACTCCAAACTTAACTCACAATACAAAGAGATACTCCCCATATTCTAGAAGGACACAATTTACAAAACTGGTGACCCTATAATATATGCAAATGATGATTATTCTCTCCAGACGCACAGCAACAATGAAAATAAATGTTAAGAAATGAACATTAGATTCATGTTGTTTTATTCAGCTACTTTTTGGGTGTTTTATCTGCTGGGACCCAAGATTTATTTGAATTTCAATCAAGCACTACAGGAGTTAAATAAAATAAAAGAAAAAAAAAGGCAGGCAGGAAGTACCATGCAATGGAAACAGGGGGCCAGGGAGCCTCAAGGGAATGTACAAGAAAGAATGCCCACAAAACCCTTCCCCTTATTTCAAAAGGAAATGTTGGATAAAGCCAAAGTTAAGGATCATAACAAGAAAATGAGAGAATCTGCATCAGACCAACAGTTAGAAGGGATGAATAATGACACTAAATGTGAATAAAAGGGAAAACACCGTCAGAATGAATATGCAAATATAAGAGGTGGTTTCACTGTTGCACTATTTACATTTTTAAAAAAATTTGTCAGTCCGTACAGATTTTTAGAAACTATCTAAAGAAATTCAAACAATAAGTAAAATTAAATAATATACTCTAAGGTGGGTTACACAACTGAAAAAATAAAAACTATATAAATAAGCAAACAAATAAAATGACTGAGGTGGTGGTGGATGACCAAGTGGTTAATGGATATGACAGAATTATGTTTCAATGAGAACGACATCTGAAGCTGTAGAAATGTCTTGCAATGATAATCCTCCAATCTATTAATGAAATCTAAGTAAATATAACAGTATCATAGAAAACATTTTGCACCATTAAAGTTAAAAACAATGCTCCATGCCTTAATAACTGGCAGTTTATAGGAATGGAAGCATTTATTGTGAGGAGGGACATTTTGTAAATTACAAAAGGGGTTGCTAATAAGAAACAACACCTATTGGTCGCAAGGATCCCTTCCATATGTCACCAGTGATGAACTGCATGGATACCAGCATGTGAATTTACCAAATCATGCTACCTGTTGTGGTAATTTTCCAATAAAACTGAAGAACTGTAGATATTAAACGGAAAATGTCAGTTACTCTAGCAATACTAAGTTGTGCGCTTGGAAGCATCTGTTCTTAGATAAAAAATGCTACCTTACACACAGCAATGAAATGAGCATATGGGGACTTAAGCCCTTGGGAAATAAAACTGGGAGTGGTACAGATACTGACCATATAATGACAAAAATAAATATGAAGTCTGCCTGGATATATATATATATATATATATATATATATATATATATATATATATACACTGTTGCAAGCAATAAAGGTGAAGATACAAGAAAACTTACTAACTTGAATAAGCTGCAACCTACGAGCACAAGCTCAAATAATAAAAGCTTTTTGTGGCTATATTCTAATGAATATAGATGTAAATCTGGTTCGACAGGGGGTGGGGGTTGTGTTGATTTTTTTGTTATGAAAATGAGAAACCAGATGGTAGCAAAGTACAAGGTATAAAGCAAAGAGGAAGATCACAGGCAAATGGGATGAAGAAAACATTGAGACCTCCAGAGCTGTTAAACTGAGTGTTTTCTAGTGTGAAAGAAAGAATGGGCATAGTAGTATGAAACAGCTAATTATTTTTGTGAATGAAAGTATTAACTAGGAAGGTTACTGGGCTAACAGACAATACTAAAAAGGAAAACATCTTAACATACATTGAGAGAAGTAAGGCACAGGAATCAATGTTCCAAGAAGCATATCTAAACAGAATAGTAATGTCTTTCAGCTTTTCCCAGTTAGGGGTAGCCACAGTGGGATTCCGGTCCGCTAATGACTGGTAGTGGATTTTTACGGTGCCGAGGTGCCAGCCCAACCTTCAAAGAAGGCACACCCATTCATACACACACCTACCTGCATGTCTTTAAACATCACTCAACCGCGGGGAGGACATGCAGACTCCACACAGAAGGCACTCCAGTCGAGAATCGAATGGGAGAACCTCTTGCTGTGAGGCGACAATGCTAACCGCTGCACCACTGCGGCTTGCAAGCATATCTAAACAGAATAAACATATAAATTTGATTAAGGAAAGTAAAATGGAGCTATACTACAGGAGACATATTTGGAAAGAAGTGAACATGTTAATTTGATAAAGAAAGGTTTTCAGGATGGTTATACAGAGGAATACCTGCGACAAAGGAAAACAGGAGTACTTATACTAATTGCAAGAGGAGCTCCAATGGTGATAGAAGATAAAAAAGATAATAATGGTAGGTTTGTAGTTCTAAGGGGCTACTGGCAAGGGGGAAGGATTACACTGGCACGTATTTATATTCCACTCCACCTAAAATGCTATAATGCAGCTTAAGAAAATTCTAGGAGAAATAATCAGCATTCAGCAGGGAATATTACTTATAGGTAGGGACTGGAATTTAATTTGCAGCAGTGAAGATGTGCCGGGGGGCCCAGAATGGAAACTATAACAAAGGAGTTTAGATTTTTGAAGTAATTTCAGAAAATATTTGGCATGGAAGATGTAAACTGGGTACTAGGAGTTCTGAATGAATTTACATATTCACCAAGATACAAAAACTGGACTAGGCTAGACAGAACTTCACAGGAACATGTGCATTTAATTGAAAGTTTTGATCCCTCCATCCTCAACCTCTTTTCCCATTTTGCACATGGGGTCTGGGTGTCACTTTCAACAGTGACAACCATCTCGAGCCAAGCTTTACACTGCCGGGTGGCTAGCCCTGCCACAGTGGTTCATACGTACCACTCATTTGTGCACACATACACACATCTATGGCCAATTTAGAGTGTCCAATCCACTTACGCATGTCTTTGGAATGTGGGAGGAAACCAGAGCACCTGGAGTAAACCCACATGCAGACTCTGCGTTGACAGCAACTTCAGAGCACAAAAACTTTTATTTAGCACAAGGACTCAGGCAACAGAAAGTAGAAAGGGATGTTGCCAAGCTTAGGGAGCCTATGACAAAGAAGATAGCAAGAGATTCTATACAAGGGATAAAAAATTTAGAAATTTTATAAAGCAGAGAAATATGGAAATCAAGAAAAGGTACAAATGGAAATGTGCATGGAAGAAGTAAATGTGCCAAGGTTAGAGGTAGATGAGGCTCAATTACTAAAAGAACAGGAGGAGATAAGATAAAAATGGTGATGCATAACCAATCCACAGGAAATTCCCCAGGAATAGATGGTATTCCTGTGGAACTTTGGAAGCTAGGAGGGAAAAATCTGATAAAGATCTGGAAGATTTTGTTAAACAGTATTTTAAGATGAGGAGAAGCGCCAACATCCTGGAAGAAAGTGGTGGTGGCTGTAATACATAAAGAAGGTAAAGACCTATCAGATACGGCTTCATACAGGCCCATTTCAATCCTAAACAACAGCTACTAAGTGTTTTATGTCTATAATGGCTACAAGAATGGCAAATGTAATGCCAAAACTGATGGATATGAATTCAATGTTTTTTGGGGGAGGGGAGGCAAATAAATTTCTTCCATTTATTTTTCACTGATTGTCCGCTTGATTGCTTTAGTGCTTTTGGATATATTTCTTATCTAGTTGGTGTTGGATTCTTGATTTGGTTTCAGTATGGCTTCTGGAAGCACGCAAGATGAGGATATGATGGTTACGTGGACAGAATTTAATGCTTTACATGAATCAGTATTGAGTCTCACGCAACTCATTCAACAAATGTCGGGAAATAATGCTGTTAGATTACCAGATCATAGAAATAACAGATTGGACACCTCAAACAGCATGGATAGTATACCACCTGGTCAATTGCATCAACAAGATCAGGATATTGTGTTCAACAACGATACTTCAGATAATGGTATGAAATTGCAGCATTGGTTAAATCAATCTGGAAATACTGCAGTAAGGAACAATGATCACATTACTGATTTTCAGACAATGTTAGATGAATTTCACGACACGGCACGGCAGTATCAGAAATTGTTGCATGAAAATACTTATTTTAATGAATGCATTAAAAGGCATCAAGTGCCGAAAGGCTTAAGATATTGGAAAAATCCAACTGGGCTTAAAGAAAATACTGCCTTACACAAAGACTTGATACAATTGTTTGATCGGCAGGGGTGCGAGCTCCTGCAAGTGCTAATTAAACATAATGTTCCACAAATGGAAGATTTAAATACTGAAATTCAAGCTTTAGATTTTAAAATAAAGCAACAATCAGCATTTACAGCTTGTCAAAATCAATATTTGGAAGTATTCAATGATATAGACAATCATAGTAAAATTGTGACTGAAAGGAAAGCCCGTAAATTAGAAAGGGATAGAGTGGACTATTCTAGAGGACAAGCCTATCTCAAACCAGCGCGAGGCCAGTGGCGTAATGACGAAACAAACATTTCTTCTGCACAAGTGGAAAATAATGGCGTACAAGCGCAACATCAAGAAAACGCCAATAATCAACAACATTCCCCTTTAGAATATGGCAGTCTCCGTCGCTCGGAACGTCTTCGAAACAAGGGGACATACAAGCCGAGGGTCAGCAACACGCGTACTTGGAGGAGGCAGAGGACGACTTTGAAGATCAATTACAACTAGAGGCAGCAAGTTTGGATAGTTCCTTATTAAAGGACAATAAATATCAGCTAATTTCCAATACTACAGGTGACTATTATATTTATAATTACAGTCAGGTTGCCCTCACTACTGCACATGCGGACATTTTCAGTAAAGGTTTAACATTCGTACCAAGGAGAAGGGCAAGGATAACAGACTTGGTAACGGAGCTAAAACTATTTGAGAAAAATGAATTTAAGAACAATTTTTAAACAAGCATCTAATGTAACAGGCAATGTTTTGCATGTACCAAGTATGTTTAATCCTCCCCTCCAACCAAAAATTAAATTGTTTGAAGAAGTATGTGAGCTCGATTTCAGATATCAGTTACAACAAAATGTTAATAGAGCCAACAGTAATTTCACTAAAAATCAGCGTGGTGTCCTAAATGAAATAAAAAAGGCAGGAGCGATTCGGATTATGCAGCCAGATAAGGGGGCGGGTTGGTTATGATGGATGCAATAGATTATAACCAGCAGTTAAACAATATATTATATGATGATACATACATAGAAGTTTCAGTAAACGAAATTAACATCTCTTATGGCAGAATTGATTATCTATTGGACGACATGTTATGGCAGGAACAAATAACAAACAAAGCATATAAATATATGCAAGTAAAAAATCCCACAATACCCATGATATTTGGCGTACCAAAATTGCACAAGGATCTGCAGGATCCGCCACTACGTCCCATAGTAGATGCCAGTGGATCAAAGACTTATTTTATAGCCAAATATGTAGATTTAAAGTTAAAAGATAAGTTAAAAAGCTTAAATTATATCTGTCGTGATTCTTGGGATTTTCTCACAAAGATAAATAATTTAAATATAGATAATGTACAATAGGTTGTTTTCATCACTGTGGATGTAAAAGATTTATTCACCTGCATTCCACAGCAGTTAGGACTAAGTTGGTTTGCAGATTTTTTTGTAAACATTATTCCAACGCCCCAAGATGAATTGAATGCACTAACAGACCTGTTGGAGTTGGTATTGACAAATAACTACATTTACCATGATGGGCACTATTTCAAACAAATTAAAGGAATCGCAATGGGCTCTCCCATAGGCACACTGTATGCCAATGTAATCATGGCAATGTGGGAGCAAAAATTCATATTTCATTCGGAGTTCATGCAGTATATTAATTTATACAGTAGGTTTCTGGACAACCTGTTCTTCATCTGGAATGGGCCATTGGAGCAGATTGATCAGTTTATTTCATACATCAATGCTACTACTGAATTTTTGAAGTTCACTCATCAAATAGGGATAGATTCTATTTCATATTTATATATTTCACTTTCTAAAGATTCAATACATAATCAATTTAAAGCTAATATATTTCGTAAAAAAACATATTCCAATAAATTTTTACATTTCAGTAGTAATCATCCACAGCATGTAAAAAAGGCAGTTATAAAAGGACAGATGGTATGAGCAGCATGCATGGTTTCCCAATTTGATGAATTTATTGATGAATGTACCTTCATTATGAACATGTTTTTAAATAGGGGCTATCCCAAGCAATTTATAGAAGCTATATTCGATGAGGTTTTGAACAAAAGGAGAAATGGTTTTTATATACCACTATTAAGAGATAGTAATAATTTCATTGCGCAGCAAGTAGAACAGCAGGGTTCAGAGCAACAGATGCCATTACTGAATACACAAAATCAGTTCATTACTGGGAATACAAATTATGTCAGTAATGGAAATGCAGTTTTTATTACCACTTTTACACAAGATTCTGAGTATGTTAAAAATCTGGTGATGAAAAATTGGAACATTATTAAGAGGGATCCAGATTTAGTGACATTATTGGGTGCACAACCAACTATAGTATACAAAAGAGATAAAAATTTCAAGGATTGGTGTAATACAGTACCGAGTGGGGTAAATAACACAATAGGTAAAATGAAAAAGTGCAATATGTGTAGCTACTGTTCAGATATCTTGGAAGTTGAGGAAATAATCATTAACGGTATTCTGATCAAGATAAAAGGCAACTACAATTGCAACACCTCGGGGGTAGTATATGCTGCAATTTGCTCATGTTGTCCGGCCTATTACATAGGGAAAACTGAGCGCAAATTAAAGCAACGCATCTATGAGCATAAATATGATATTAATAAACAATCGCATAAAAATGCTCTATATAGACATATATTACTACACCCTGAGCATAAATTCAAGTTCATTATATTGGAACAAATTGCACTATCACCTAGAAAAGGTCCCTGGAAAATTATGTTAGAGTCCAAGGAATACTGGTGGCAAGTATACTTAAATGCCACCCAAATCCCTGGTATAAATGATTCCATTTCAATCACCAGTATTTTAAAATTAAAAGGTATAAATAGATAACGGGTTTGTTGAATTCAGCATAACCTTTAGTTTTTCAGTTTAGTCATTTAGTCATTTAGTCATTATTTATTATTAATTGCACATTAATATCTTATACAATAATATTTTTATATGCATTTTTAAATTATAGGTACAGTGTCATATATATTCATATAGGAAGACTATTATGTATAATTAAAATAAATTAATTCGATACACATCAGTGTATGTACAGGCAAAATTTATAAATGGTAGGTAGTACTTATTGCCGTTTTGGCGGTTTTTATATCTTAATTGATTAATTGTTTCAAGCACACCTTTTATATATATAAATGTTGCATTGTGTAGTTGAATTTGTCTGATGAAGGCTGGATTTTCACAGCCGAAAGCGCTCACCAAATAAATTTCTTCCATTTATTTTTCATTGATTGTCCGCTTGATTGCTTTAGTGCTTTTGGATATATTTCTTATTTAGAGGTAGATGAGGCTCAATTACTAAAAGAACAGGAGGAGATAAGATGAAAATGGTGATGCATAACCAAGCCACAGGAAATTCCCCAGGAATAGATGTTATTCCTGTGGAACTTTGGAAGCTAGGAGGGAAAAATCTGATAAAGATCTGGAAGATTTTGTTAAAAAGTATTTTAAGATGAGGAGAAGCGCGAACATCCTGAAAGAAAGTGGTGGTGGCTGTAATACATAAAGAAGGTAAAGACCTATCAGATACTGCTTCATACAGGCCCATTTCAATCCTAAACATCAGCTACTAAGTGTTTTATGTCTATAATGGCTACAAGAATGGCAAATGTAATGCCAAAACTGATGGATATGAATTCAATGTTTTTTGGGGGGAGGGGAGGCAAACATTTGACAACATTAACAAAACACTGATGATCCAGTGGGAAGCAGAATGTAAGAAAATACCATGGTTGTTGGTGGATCTTCATGCTTTGAAAGCATTTGACAGAGTAAGCTGGGAATTTATGAGCAGAGAAATGGAAGCATTTGCATTTCCAGATAAAATTATAAACCTGATTAGGAGGATATATGAGGGATCAGAAACAAAAATTAAAATGGGCGAGTTCCTCTCTGATGACTTCTGTTTGAGCAGGAGGAACCAGGCAGGGGTGCCCTCTTTCCTGCTTATTTGCTTTATACTTAGAACCACTGGCAAAGAAAATAAGGGACTCAGAAATACGAGGATATAATTGGTATGGTTGTCAAGAAAAGCTGGCCCTATTAGTAGATGATATTATTTTATACTGGATAAAACCAAAAAGGACATTTCAGTGTTGTGGAACATTCTGAGGTAGTTACAGATCATTTTGGGATACAAAATTAATGAAGCTAAAACAAAGGCAACAGCTATAAATTATGCACCCACACACAAACTTGTTCCATAACACCCATATTAAAAAGGATTCTGGTGTAGCACCTAGAGATTTGTGGGAAGAGACAAACCAAAAGATAATAAAAAAACTGAGAAATTGGAAGCTCTGCTAGATGAATAAGCAAGATACAGGCAGTTAAACTAGGTTTAGTCCCCTTAGTTTTATACACAGTTCAGCCATATTTTTATCAAGCAGAGGAGAAGTTGTGGATCACAATTAATTAACAGCTAAAGGATTTTATCTTACAGGGGAAGATGGCAAGAGTCAAGTGGAATATGATGATTCTTCCAATAGAACAAGGCGGTTTGTAATTACCTGATTTGAAGTGGGTATTTCAGAGCAACACCGTTAAGGCTCTATACATAATTCAAAGTGGAAAGGGGTGATGATGAAATGGGGGGAGGCTAAAGAAACAAGGAGTGACTGGGATTTTGGATGCAGATCCTTAAGGAGAATAACAATAATTATACAGGATATCATAGTCATAAAGCAACAAAAAGTATTCTAAGAACTAAGCCAACACAGGAATGGAGAAAGGAGATTCTGCCAATAGCGATGACTGCAGACAATAGGCAAGAGGGGGCTGGAATTTATTCGAGAAAAATGGCAAAAGAACCAAGATATTGTGAGGAAATAAATACAGAGGGAAAGGCAAAAGAATGGGAAGAGGCCAAGAATTTATTTGGAATGCAGGCTAGAGATTGCCTTCCCTATCAAGGACTGATACCAGAGTATAAGCAACGAGAAAGAAATAGGGGGATTCTATGTGAAAAAAACAGCATTGGTAGAGTTTTTAGACTAATCTAGAACAGAAGCTGCTGTTAAAAAAAGGAATAATTAGTACAGCATACAAACTATTGCATGATAACTATAAGAATCAACCAGAGGAGGTTAGAAAGGATTGGGAAGAGAGACTGGATAAGCAATTCACAAAGAAACAAAGCGGGGATATATGTATGTCTCCCAAATATGCAACAAAGTCTAGAAGATTCTGTATCTTTGCTTGGAAGCGTTTACCTAGGTATTTTATACCCAAAGTAGACTCCAAAGAATTTTTTCTCAAGTAGACAGCAAATGTTGGAGGTGTAATGGGGAGTGTAATAAGTTGGTAGACTTTAAAAGATTCCCTGCAGACTACTCTGTCAGAGATACTGGATAAGCAAACCGGTGTAACTAAGGAAATTACTTTTTGAGCTATGATACAAAATCGAAATAGTGCAGACACAGTAAGGCCTTGCTGATTCTAATTATGGTTGTTGTCGTTTTTCTTTTGGCTTTTCCCGGTTAGGGGTCGCCACAGCAGAACTCCAGTCCGCTAATGATTAGCAGTCGATTTTTACGGTGCCAAGGTGCCAGCCCAACACCCAACCTTCTACGAAGGCACGCCCATTCACGCATGTCTTTCTAACACCACTCGACCGCGGGGAGGACATGCAGACTCCACACAGAAGGAGCTCCAGCCGAGAATTGAACGGGAGAATATGGTGATTACTAGAAAATGGAAATCAAAGTCTAAGCCAACTGTGCTAGAAGTACTGAATACAGTAACAGAAATAAAACTGGAACTGGAATCTTTAGAAAAGAATAGGAGAAAATTACACAGAAAAAAGGGAATTGTGGGAATAATGCATGCAGAGGAAGAATGAGGCTTAAAAGAACTCAGGATTTGAATGGGCTATGTAATGCATGACTGACAATGACTGGACAGATAACCGATGTATAATGTTTGCAACTAAAATTATGCAAGTACAGTTTGTGATGTATAATGTTTGCACCTAAAATGTTGTCAATATGGTTTGGTTTTCCTTTATATAAATGTATGATTGTCTTAATCATATGTGATAATTTAATACAGTTGTTTCTTGTTTAAAGAAAAGAAAAGTAAAATTGATGGACATCATACACAAAATAGAAGGTGAAGGAAGATACAGTTGTTTCTTGTTTAAAGAAAAGAAAAGTAAAATTGATGGACATCATACACAAAATAGAAGGTGAAGGAAGAGAGGAGTACTTTCTCTGGAAAAGTACTAAAGAATTAGCTGTTGAGGAAGTACAAAAAGATAAGTTGAGATGTTATGTAATATTACAAATGAATTTGTCAGGAGAAAAAGATCACATTTGCTGGGATACATCTCCCAGTGTGGTGGCCTTCCAGCAGGGCATCACGATTATGGCATGAAACCAGAAAACAATCTCCAATAAGGATGACATTTGGAGGGGGGGGGGGGTTAGAGAAAAATCAGAATCCCTCTTGAAGGCAGATATCTAGAGAAATATATGAAGGTATTCAGAATGATTAATATTACAAAGCTGAATCAAGGTGTACAATGCTTGTATTTCTCAGGGAAACATCAAAACTGGGCTCGACTAGAATGATATAATGTGTGAAAAAGAATAGGAGAGATACATACATCAGGCAGAAAAACATCCAATCACACACTCCGACCATGCAACACTCAAGTCTGAAGGCAAAAACATATGAGAAAAAATCATTAGGAAGTTCCAACAAATTTGCTAAAGTAAAGAATTTGCTGAATGGGTTGCTAGCAAACTGGAAGAGATGCTTGAAGGAACTATTACTGGGGAAGGCAATCTGGTCACTAGCTGGAAGTATAAAAAGGGGCTTAAAAACTTAGTTCAAACAATAGCTAAACAAAGTTTGTGGAAGAGACATTAAATACTTAAAAGCTTTAAAAAATACAAAAGCTGGAAGAACAGAAAGGGAGCGAGAATGGGTTGGTCGGTTTAAAAAGGCAAAAAAAAAAAAATCATTAGCAGCATACCTGGAAAATCTGAATGAACTGAAAGTGGCCCTAAAACAAAACTTTTTTGAAAACACCCTGACAGCAACTAAGCTGCCAGCACAGAGGTTAAGGCAAAGAAAAGTAGAAAGAAAGATAACTAAATTAAGACATCAGGGAGCAGGGAAATAGGTAAGTGACCCAATACAGATGACAGCAATAATGTCAGAGTATTATAAAGATATACACTACAGACACAGAGATTGAAATAAAAGGAAAAGACATGAAAATACATCTAAAATATCTTCTGATGGGGAAAATTACTGAAAATGAAATCTTGAACATTAAAGACCAGAAGACAGGGAAAAACATCAGGAACATATAGAATTCCAATAGAAATATGCAGCAGGTGGACTGGACACTCCAAGTTGATCCTAGGTGTGAGTGTGTGTGCAGGTAAGTGGTATGGATGAACTACCATGATAGGGCTAGCCACCCGGTGGTGTAAACCTTGGATCTAGATGGTTGTCACTGTTAAAGTGACACCCCCAACCCCATGTGCAAAAATGGGAAAAGGGGTCGAGGATGGATGGATGGATGGGCTACAGCAAGAATAAAGGTAATGAAATGCTGGCACAAATTAGGTGATAAGATACTTAAGGGTGGAATGGGTCGTCCTTCTTGGTGAGAGGCAATATCGGTGCAACACCAAAAAGGGTACTGATCTAACTGATCCTGGGTCATATACACCCATTTCACTACTAAATAAAGACTATAAAGTATCATGCCAATTCTAGCTAAAATACTAGCAGCGTTAAGAAAGCTAATGAATTAGATCAATATGGAGTTAGAGAGGGAAGACACACATTTGACAATATGAATGATATATTATGCTAATTCAGAAATATGCAGTAGACAATAGAATACAATTAAAGCTAATCGCGCTAGATGCTGGAAAAAAAAAAAAAAAAAAAAACTTTTGATGGGGTGAGTTGCAGTCTCATTTATTAAAGAGTCTTTGACAGAATTTGGTTTTCCCAGAAGATGGATACCAGTAATCTTTAAAATGTATAAAGATTCAAATAGGTTCATAGGTAGGTACTAGGCTATTGGCCCTAGGGCCTATATAAGCCTAGCCAAAAAGGTACCCTGGCTTTCGCCACCCAAGAAAATTATTTTCCTGTGCCCCTGTCGAGCAGAGCCACAGAGGTGATCCCTGGGGTGAATTTCCTATTTCCCATCCAATCATCAAGATTTTTCTTGAAGAGTGCTAATGAGGAGCTTTGTTCGATATAGACAGGTAGTTTGTTCCAGAGTATGGGAAGTCTCCGGGACAGGAATCTATCCCTCCATCATGTTCTGTTTATTGAGGTGACAAGGTTTAGGTCCCTAGAGCGTATAGCTTGGAGGGATTGGGATTTCTTTAAAGTGGAGCATGTCCAACAGCTCTGGGTTTGACATAACTTTGTATGTTAGGCAGAGATCGCCTCGGAGTAGGCGATATGCGACGGAGTAAAGCTGGTGTTTTTTGAGACAGTCTGTGTAGGACATCTGTTTGAGGCCGGTAATCCTCTTTGTGATGTATTTCTCCGGCCTTTCCAGTTGTTGTAGATGTCTTGTGAGGTACATACCAAAAGGGGCAGTGTACTCTATAATGGGTCAAATGAGTGATGAGTAGAGGGGAACAATTAGCTCTTTTTTCTTGGATGAGAAACCTTTTGTAATGAGGTGTGCCACTTAGAAGGATTTCCTGACTACTGTGGCAATGCGATTATCAAAGGAGAGACTACTGTCCACCTGTCCCCCAAGGTCTCTTATCACACTTTTGGTGTTATGTAGACTACCACCTATGTGGTAACTCATGGGTACAGAGTTTTTACCAAAGGGGATGACAATGCACTTTTTGGCATTGAACTTGATGCCATGGCTTTGACTAAGTACAGTATGCTGGGAAGGTATCTACTTCAACAGAACTGTCAAGAGGGCATAACAGGAGTATTCACTTTGACCACTGTTGTTTGCACGCCATCTAAGAGTTCTAACATGTTAGATGCTTGGAAATATTTGGAATACTCCTGGAGTGCAATGCAAGAGAAAACAGACTATTTGCAGACAATATCATAATGTACACAATATACCCAAAGAGGGATACGGAAAAACATTTCAACAAGCTCCATAAATTTAGCAGAATTTTTTGACACAAGGTAAATGAGGTGAGAACAAAAGCAACAGTAACAGATTGGACTCCCCACATGTAACCTAGTCCAAAGTTTCCTTTTCTAATCGGGGCACCAGATGATGACAAATATGGGAATCTGGTTAAAACAGGATACACAACATGTGGCTTAAAGAAATATGGAACAAAATTTTGTTAAAAGTAATCAAGAACACACACAAAAATGGAAGATACTGCTTATGAATGAGGAAAGTAAGGTACTAAAATTACATATGGGATTCCACTAATTTTATACATAGCTCAAGCATACTTTTATCAACCAGAAGGGATACATGGCACAGAAGTTAAGAAAAGGTGATTTTTTTGAGGGGGGATAATTAAAGGGTAGAACAGGAACAATGGTCCCAATGGGAAAAGGGGGCAGGGTATGCCTGATCTGGAGTTGTAAAATAAAGTCACACAGCTTCGACTGCTATACTTATTGCAAAACCAGTTATACATCTAAATGGAAATCAATGAGTTTAGGAAGGAGAGAGCCCAAGTACAGCAAGTAAATGTACTGTAGGTAGAAGTAAAGAATCCAGCGAAAGAAAACTGGGCACATAAGTACACATGGAAATCTGCAAGGAATATATGGTTTTCACTTCTGATTAGACACTGGGAACATCAGATTTTAACAATACATTTTGGAATAAATAGGAAAAAAGGGAAGGGCCTTAGATATATGGAAGAATAAAAATATTAATGTCTTAGATTCTGGGAACAATTATTAAAAGAAGAAGAGTTGAAAACATGGCTAGAAACGAAATCAGTTGTTCATTCACAGAGGACTTGGGACTAATATTAAAATTAAAGGAAACCTTGAGAAACATCACACCACAAAGTGCCAGAATGACAGCACTGATTTTTATGCTAAAGTCAAGCTCTGACTCTGCTAAGAGTTATATGTAAGGCAGAACTAGAATTAAATAATCACTGTGACAAAACTAAGGCAAGGATGGAGTGAGAAGTTAGTCCAGCCTCCAAAATGGGAAGACTGGAGGCAGATCAATTTACCCCCAAGGTATGCCGCAAAATCAAAATTCAGGATATTTGCCTGAAAGTGTTTGCATAGGTGGACAGTTAGGATTTTATCACATACTAGTGTGATATAGGTTCAGTGCTAAATTTACCTCTCTCTCTCATCCCCTAAAGGGCTCATCTCTATACCGGAAGAACGCAAAGTTCCTGTAATCACAGCTGCACACGTAAAAAAAAAAAAAAAAAAAAAAAAAAGCTCTCCAAAGCCAAGAACACAGCATCCATGGGACCTGACATCATACCAGGCTGCATTCTACATGAACTAAAGAATGAACTGGCACCCCACCTAAGTACCACGTTCAATCATAGCCTCACCTCAAGCTTTGTGCCCACTGAATGGCACACAGCAATGGTTATCCCACTCCACAAAGGGGGAACCACCACGGACCCCGGGAACTACTGCCCCATTAGCCTGACGAGCCTGGTCTACAAGGCTATGGAAAGTATCATCATGGAACTTATAAACAATGACATTGGTAATCTCCAAACTCTGGACCCTACCCAGTTCAGGTTTGTAAAAGGCAGATCATGTCTCCTAAACCTGATAGACTTCTTTGAAGTGGTCACCAAAGCCGTAGATGAGGGTAAGGTGGTTCACACAGCCTATCTAGATCTCGCCAAGGCTTTCGACACCATCCCCCACTCTGGAATTATAGATAAACTCATTAAACTAGGTATAAATCCCTATGTCACAAGATGGGTTGCCAACTGGCTCACTGACAGAACCCATACTGTGGAAGTAGCAGACTCTAAACCTAACTTCATACCAGTGACAAGTGGAGTACCACAGGGTTCAATCCTAGATCCTCTCCTGTTTGGTATCTACTTCTCTGAAGTACAGGCTAACACAGAAGGTCTTTGGCTAACAAAGTTTGCAGATGACTGCAAACTAGGAGCCATAATCAAAACTCCTAACGACGTGGACATCCTACACAAAGGCCTCACCGAGACAGATGCCTGGTGTCAAACCCATGGCCTCAAGCTCAATGCCAAAAAGTGCACTGTCATCACTTTTGGTAAAAACTCTATACCCATGAACTACCACATAGGCGGTAGTCTACTTAATACTGAAAGTGTGATAACAGACCTTGGGACACAGGTGGACTGTAGTCTCTCCTTTGATAATCACATTGCCACAGTAGTCAGGAATTCCTTCTATGTGGCACACCTCATCACAAAAGGTTTCTCATCCAGGTAAAAAAAGAAGTCATTGTTCCCCTCTACTCATTAGACCCATTATAGAGTACAATGCCCCTTTTGGTATGTACCTGACAAGACATCTACAACAACTGGAAAGGCCACAGAAATACCTCACAAAGAGGATTACTGGCCTCAAAGAGATGCCCTATGCAGACAGTCTCAAAAAACTCCAGCTTTACTCTGTCGCATATCACCTACTCAGAGGCGATCTCTGCCTAACATACAAAGCTATGTCAAACCCAGAGCTGTTGGACATGCTCCACTTAAAGAAATCCCAATCCCTCCGAGCTATACACTCTAGGGACCTAAACCTTGTCACCACAATAAACAGAACATGCTGGAGGGATAGATTCCAGTCCCAGAGACTTCCCATACTCGGGAACAAACAACCCATACTCAGGAACAAACAACCTATCTATATCAAACAAAGCTCTTCATTAGCACTCTTCAAAAAAAATCTTGATGATTGGATGGGAGATAGGAAATTCAAACCGGGGATCACTTCTGTGGCTCTGCTTGACAGGGGCACAGGAAAATAATTTTCTTGGGTGGCAAAAGTCAAGGTACCATTTGACTAGGCTTATATAGGCCCTAGGGTCAATAGCCTAGTACCTACCTATGAACCTATATGCTGGAGGTGTGAGTCAGATGAATTGGACACATGATAATATACACTCTGGGAATCTGAAAAGGTTTAATGATTTAAACCGGAGCTAAACAAGACAGTTACAGAAATAAACAGACAAGGAGAATTACTTAACCAAATAATTATTTCTTTTAAATTGGAGTAAGACAGGGAAACCTAAACATGCAAACACACTATTGCTATTACTGATAATAGTAGCAAAGAAGAGCATTAAAAGCGTGCAAAAAATAAAGGACAGCAAAGTCATACAGGAGAGAAAATAAATTATCAATGAAATAGAAGAAACCGAGTGAAAGACAAGACAACGGATAAAAGTAAATTCTTGCTTAGCAAGTGGACTTCATGGGATGGTATAGGACATTACATGGAACAGCAGCTGGAAGGTCAAGCGAACTACTCCAGCAATACACTCTGTGAAATCTCATGGAAGACTATACGAATGCAAAACCCCAAAACCATTTCATTTTGTACTGGTTTTCTCATTTCACAACTGGGCTTAACCTGCACAAAAACAAATGCAGAATTTTATCCAACTTTTTCAAGAGACTATACAAAAGTTGTTTTTATACACTTCTTTCCACTTACTAACCAGTCTAAAAGTCAGAGATAGACACAGTTGTCCTGGTCATTATCAGAGTAAGGGCTAGCCAGCTGGCAGCGTTTTTCTAAATGTTATCTACCCATTTAAAACTTTTTATTTTTGCAGTTTCCTGTGTAACATTACACCAATCTGCTTGTTTAATTGTAAAAAACTGTATTTTCTAACTTCTTTAAGTAAATAATTTTATTTATTCAAAAGCTTATGATTTGTGATTTGTTACTGCATTCAAGTTACCACTCCAGTGCATTTAACCCTAACTGTTGCCATCTGCCTTTCAAAGACAGAGAGAGAGAGAGACTGGTCATCTACCTACCATAAGACAGAGTATAACAATGTCATTTTTAAAGGGTAGATTAACTGCAATCTTGGTGTGACCGACCTCTTTGGTTGGTAGCAGTCAATGCCATGAAAACAGGAAGCAACTGTGGCACTGAAATGTGTTATCTGTCTCTTCAGACACTGACTCAGATTAAGGTGAGTGGGTTTCTGGAGAGTCCTTGTTAATAACCCAGCTGTTTAGAGTGAACCTTATTTGGGTGTGGCTGGTGTGGGTGATAATGCAAGGCAGCAGTGCTTGTCTGATATACACTATTAGAGCAAAACACCTCATGTATCCCATTTTTATTCTGAAGAGTGACATGTATCAAAGGATTATGAGCCTGACCATCACATATTATTTGGTGGCATCAAGTCAGATTATAAGCCTCAGCACATCAAACATCAGTCAGTTGCAGCAGTGCAATTTTAAGGTCTTATCCTGAAATATTAAATTGGTAGCACTGTGGATGATCATAATCCCATGCCATCACAGCGGCATCCAATTTATAATGTTTTGTGAAGGATCAAATAGCTGCCATACATATATCATCCAAAGAAGGTTAAAGAGGAGGCTGCGCTGGTGCAGTGCATCATGAGACAGCCCTGCAAAGTCTCACCCCATTTCTTGGAGTAAAATAAAGTACAGTTTGAAAGTCAGCTGGACAGACACTGCTTAGTATCTTTTACTTTTTCTTCCTTGACAAAATTGGTATATATGGCTTATCATCCTTCCTGAACTGCTTAATCCTATCTACAGAGGATTTTTTTGCATTTTCTGGTCATTGTAGTGCTTTTGGTTTATTTTTTGGTAACTGGACCATTCATTTTTTTTGCATTTTCTGGTCATTTTAGTGCTTTTGGTTTATTTTTTTTATACTGGACCATTCGTTTTTTGTATTTTCTGGTCGTTTTAGTGCTTTTGGTTTATTTTTTATCTACAGAGTATCCCAACTGCCTACAGGCATCCATAGGAAGAAGATATTGCTCTCAGTATTGTTCAAACTATGGAAAACACAAAATGAACAGACTAATTCCGGCTGGATTTAGTAGCCAGTTTCAGCAACAAGGAAGGATTAGTGGTAAAGAAACCCTATCCTCATGAAAAACTAAACATGATATGGAAAACAGATGGCCTTTAATGTTTAAAGTGTTCTAGCTGAACTAATTGCTATCAACAGAAGGGAAAACTAAACTCAGGAACAGGTTCAAAAAAGAAAAGTGAAATTCTTAATACAGAAATGCATTATCAGAGGAGGAGTGGATATTTAGCAGGTGGGCAGAGGAGAAACACTCTACTGAAAACATCTTGAGGTGGGTTAAAGAACAACCAAATTAAAACATGAAAATGGTCATACTAGCTAAATGTACTTTGATAGAGCAGTAAATGGGCTGAAGCAAACAATTCCAATAAGAATACAGTTCAGATGGCTTAGTGTAAGTTGCTGTGACTCAAGCTCAGGATTACTTCCATTTGTCCCCATATGTTAAAACATTTCTGAAAGAACAGAAACCATTCTGAGTAGCTAGAAAAATGAGTTTCTAATGGAATTAGATTAATGATAGTTAGCTGGCATGATGGACATACAGATGCTCCTTGTCTATAGAGAGTGTAATAATACATTTGCAACACAGAAGGTTAAAAGTGGGACAAACAGCATGATATTTCAACACCTGACACCATGTTTCTCTTAGACAGTAGTACTCACTGCTACTCTGGTCTTCACATATCTTGATTTAATCACCAATCACAGGAAAACAACTAAACATGAAATATATCCTACATAAGTATCAAAGGGTAAAGCAGGGAGCAAAACCCTTTCAAGAAAAACTTTATAGTTGTAACAAAGTTTTGGAACTTACTTTTATTTTTAAATAAAGTAAATTGTTCAGGCTTTACAACTTAGGTTCCGCACTTCTGAGAGGAATTTTTTACAAGGCAGAATATTTACAGGTATATATAACATTTTACAATATTTTGTGTTTGACATTTACTCCTCATTTCAAATAATATTTTAAAAATTTTATTACAAATGTACAATAATATGGCCCAAAGTTAATAGTCTTCCGAGGAGATATTCTGCTCATCCAAGACCCAAGATTATAAATTTTCCATTTCAATGAACAGCTACTGTTTTGGGGACTCCAAGCCAAATAACATTACTAACTGTGAAACTACAACATTTTAAACAGAAAAAAAACGTTTATATAGTTAAATAAAAAAACATACAAAGTGCTGATGCAGGGAGCTCGTCTTCTAACTATAGTTAGCATAAATTCACTTAAGCAAAGGAATAAAGACTTCACTGTGATGGAGGGGACTCCAGTTCAATTACCAGCTCAGTTTTTTGTAGGATCTGTTGTTTGACAAAAGGAATGATGCAACTCAGCCTGACCATCTCTGTTCAGGGGGAGAGTTGGGGGGGAATGACTTGCTGGATTTTCCACTGAAGACCAAGGCTCAAAACAGCAGCTTAGCTAGACACATGGGTGAATTTGGACGAGTGTCACCACTGTAGGGGTAGAATGGTGAGGCTCTTTGATCAAGTCTGGTAACAGGCATGTTTCAATAAATAGCAGTGTCAGCCCATAATTAGAGGCACCATGGGTTCTACTGCCCATCCTGAGAGCTATGGTGGCTCTCAGATCCTCTCCCTCCTGTTCCATTATCTTTGCCAGTTTCATAGGTGGCTAGTGACTCCTGTCTGAAAGGATACAACTAGAACACAGACTGACTCAAGAGAGGTTGAGTTTGGACCAAAGGGAGGATTCAGATTAGCTACCGAAAGAGATGATCTGAGACCATATACTGTATACTAAATTGCAAATAAATAAATAACATAATTATACTCTTCAGTTTGGGAGTACTGTTCCTTAACAGATTTTCAAATAATATCGGAGACTTCAGAATAGTTCTGGGTAGCCTGATATTGCCAAATACCACCAATGCTGTTGAGTACTATTACTTCCTTTGAAAACAGCATTAGTGCAGTCACCCTGCATGTAGTATAAGTAGCACAGTAGTACAGACAGTACTAGAATGCCAGTCTGTATGACAAGGAACTCACAAGTGTATATTACATAGCAACCCCAAAAATGAGGTTTTCAGATCTGCAACTCACAATGTTTCAGATAATAAAGCATAACATTCAGAAAAAAAAAAGTGTACTGTTTCAGAGAAGCACTATATATGTGACTGCCCACCCATGATGCTGCAAGTTTCTCTCTGGTTTGAAACAAGATTTCATACCACTTACGAGAAACTTGTATTCCTTTGCTTTTTACCCCTATCTATATTACACAGAATGGGAAAATATACTGGAAAAAGCAATTAAGTGATCCACAGGACATGAATCTGGACTAAAATTCTATAAAAGTAACAAGTTTGGTGAAAAACAATATTTCATAAGAAGTTAAGTAATGGTAATGGTGTACAATGTTGCACAGGATTAAAAGAACAGCATTCAGTGTAAATCAATGTGAAATTCTGCAGCACAGATGATACACCAACACAACTGGAAGTGAAGAACAGTGACAAACTTTCTACAAGACAGCTTCAACCTTAGTGGCTCTATTAAAAATTCCACTGATAAATGGTACAGTCCTTCATCTGAGACAGAGCAATTCAGTGTCCAGTGAGCGTTTTCTGGCAAAATGCAATACGTTCTTTGTACTCAGGCACTGACGAGTGTAGTGAGCAAGGTTTTATTTATCATGCAGCCACGTCACTGAATTGCTCTATCTCAGATGAAGTACTGTACCTTTTATCAGTGGATTTTTTGTTTTTTTATGTCAAATAAGATTTTGATGTGTATGCATGTGTGGGGCTCATTTATATGCCAGTATTCGTTTTATAATTCTTGGATTTTAAACCTTACGCTACTTCCTGTTTTGTTTAAAATGTGCACTGCTCCTATGTATGAAGCTTAATATTTAACCTTCCAACTGCAAACCCTTGAACTTTCCACCAATACACTCATTTAAAAGACTTTCTTCATCTTTTAAAAGACTTTCTTCACAAAAAGAGTTTATCAATTTTTGTTTTTACTTTTAATAACAGATATATGATTTGCTATTAATGTAAAAATGCTCTGAGGGCTAATGGGCAAAACAAGTAATATAAGTAACTTAAAAAAAACTGAAAAAATATATACAAAGATAGCTATCTACCTGTTAATATGTAATACATTTGTTTTATATGTTTACTGAGTAATGATAAAAGGAACTATAGCCAACAAGGTATCATAAGATACAGGTGTCTCTAACGGGAATGTAAATTGCTTGATTCAAAAGATTTGACATTCAACTGGCAAAACTGGAGTACAATATTTTAAAATGCAAAACCAAGCAAAAGGAAAAAAAAACAATCCTGGACAACTGTTCAGAAATGATAATGTTAAATGATATAAACTCAGGGCACCCGACAAACTAAAGCCCATACTGAAATCATTAACAAATTCATACAACTGTATCTAGAGGATAAATAAATTTAAAATGAAACGCATTATATTTCACAAAAACATAAAACAGGTTTTGAACTGTAATCTGTTGTACTGAACATAACCTCACAAAGCTGAGTGAAATCAAGTTTTCAAGTGGAAAACAAGTTGTATTCAAATTCCATAATACTTTGTTTCTGACACTCACACCCCTCATATCTAAGGCGGAAGGTCCTACACGGTCATTAATATAATCAATTTCAATATCAAAGCAGACAAACAAAAGTATCTTGTGATCTTAGACCACAGGGGCAGATTTCTTTAAGCAGTCTATTCCCTAGACCTGACAATCTACTGTTTTCAAATCAGTGACTTAATCAAGCTGCCAGATTCCCATTATATAAGTAAGACAAAATAAACTGAAATGTTCCTGTAAATCTTATCAGAAAGGTTTAGAACTGTTGGAAGAATAAATTTAATCTGCAAACAAAGTTTAGAACTGTTAAATTCTAATTTGCAAACAGGTACCTCAGATTAATTTATGCATTTTACATATTTGTTTACTGGGAAAATTCCCAGAAGAAAAAAAAAAAAACACAACTCGGAAGTTCAAAACGTAAGAACTTCGAACACTCAGAACAGCGATTTTTTCCCAGGGGAAAAAAAAAATCACTGTTCCGATACAAAACGTAAAAACACAGACACTTCAGACTATTACTAATGTGGGGGGCTGTGCCCCCCCCACACCCCCTACTTAAATATACCAACTCCGAGATCGCACCACAGTGCAGGAAATTGCGAAGCCACGGAAACAGCCTACCAATTTTTTCCCTGGGAAAAAATTTGGTGTTCCGCGGCTTTGCTATTTTTACATTTCAAATGTCCCAGTTCGATATTCGGCATTCGGACACTTGTGTGTTCGAATTAATGATATAGATATATATCTATATATAACTTTACTAGTAAGCCCAGAGTCCCCACAAGACAATTTCACCCTTAGTTCCCTCTCCCAATAAATAGGGGCATGCTTCCATTTATGGAAGATTCTTTCCCGTAACCGAGATGTTATACTTAGCATAATGAACTCTCCCAAAAGCTAGGCAACCATCCCACCTTTACCTACCAAAGGAGAAAATCCCATAGGTTTGAAAAACACTACCATGATGTATTACAATTGGCATTTCCAGTTAGCCCAGGTAAGAATGGTATGTCACCTGTGGCTCATGCGTAGCGCGCAAACATATTTACCAAGCTGATAGGCATAGGTTTACTCATTGTAACATGACCATTAAAGTTCCGGGTAGATTCAATTGTCACTGCACCAACATTGTTTATACGTGTTTCTGCACACAATGC